>NW_026590307.1:559794-605902 GCF_907164565.1 Psammomys obesus
CTACACAGAGAGAATGTTCATTCAAAGTGGATAGTGTGTCCAACACTATGGATAACTACTTCATTGTGGAAATAGTGTCCATACTCTATCCCTGTGGTCATATATTTAGCTACTCCCAAAATATGGTATTCTGTGGATGATCACATGAACCAAATTAATGAGAAACACAACAGCTTTGCTCTAATGTCTTTTCAGAAATTTAAATATTTACTAAGGGACTATGAAAGAAATCAGAAAACTCAGAGCTATCTGCCTCTGTTTTCTTTGAAATATAGCATCAGTGAGAACTACACAACAGAGACAATGAATTCCAGGACTTGTTGGGATGAGTTTTGTTTGTTTGATTTTAATTTTTTTTTTTTTTACCATGGTCAAGTTTTTTGCTGTTGGCCTTGACTAGGTACTTGCCTCTTTTTTGTTTTTAGATTGGTAGAACCTGAGAAATAAAATCTTTAGTAGTAAATTATTTGCTGACTGTTCAATATTATCTTGAACTTTTGATGGTATACAGTTACAAGTTAGAGAAAAATCAATTTTAAAGTGAGTGTGCTCTTTTAAAATAGGGTTCATGAATACCACCAATTTATACAGTCTGTTCTTGTACCTGGTACAGAAGCAGTGCTGTGTGATCAGTTCTCTTAAAGGGAAAAAGATAGATAGAAATAAATATATCAATAATTCTGACTTTTTAAAGAGTAGGAAAACCCCATTGGCGATTTAGAGTGCACAGAGGTTTATGCCAGCTGAGGAATCCCTCATAATTTGTAAGATTGAAACCGGATTTGAAGTGGCTCGGCTGTCTGCCCCAGGAGGAAATCCTCATTTCTCCATCAACCTATATGATAAACAAATATGCTTTATGTGCTTTTTTTAGTTTGTATAATATCTGTATGGAACACAGCCTTGGGAAACTTGAAAATGCAACTATAAAACATGATTGTGGATAATGGTTCCATGGACTCTTCTTCACCCATAGACAATGCTCACAGTGAATGTTGTGTCAGCAATATTTGACATGTCTTTGCAGAAATTGATTCAACCCCTGGCTATAATTATTTTTAAATACTGGAATGAACTATCTACAGAAAATACTTCCGTGCTTCTGAGACCTCCATGAAGAGAGCCAAAGTGAAGTGGAGGTAGAATTACTGCCCAGGGAATGTTGGCCACTCCTCCAGCCACGTTTCCATTCAGACCCTTTCTTGTAAATAGCATCACAGTTTCTGTCTAAACTTATTGGCTTAATAAAGTATTAATTTTTGTCTTCTTGTAAAGTTTAATGGTTTCCTTCCAAAAACTTTAAAAAAAATCTTTACAAAATGATTTTAAATCCCTTATGATTTCTAGTACTATTGAAAACTGTATTTTATTTTAATATTCAGTTGATTACTGCTGCAGAATGAATAATTAAATGTATGTTTCTAAGAAACTGTAGCAAAATAAATCTAACATGAACTGCATCCCTTTATCATATTTTGCTTCGTCCTGTTCAGTGGGATTGAATATTTGAATATTGTTGTGTAACTCTCATTACAGCCATCTTTAGAACTCCCATCAACTTGGAAACTTGTAATGCGTACCCAAGAAGTAGTCCTTTCCACCCACTCTGGCCTGCCTCTGGCAACCCACCCCACTTTTTATTTCCATCAGTTTGATATCTCTAAATGTTCCTTATGAACAGAACCATTCATGTATTTGTGTTAGGACAGCGGGCTTATTTCACTTGGCATAAAGTGTTCATGTTTCTTAATATTGAAACCTGTCAGAGTTTCCACTGCTCTGAAAGATGATTAATATTCCACAGTTTTTAATTGCATTTATATATTCATCATTCATAGATATTTTGGCTGCTTCTATTGTTTGATATTTATAATTAGAGCTGCTATTTCCCTAGTCAAACTTCGTTCATGTTCCTGGTTTTGATTCTTTTGGGTGTATACCCACAAAACATACTAAATCATTTAGTAACTATATTTTAAGGTTTCCACAGTGACATTTACTCTTTACATTTGCAATAGTGTAAACAATGGTTTATCATTTTCCATTTATTTTGGTCAGCATGTGTTTGATTAACTTTTTTTTCCATTTTCCTCCATCTTTTTTTCCCATCTCATCTTATTTTTTTTCCTCCTTTTTATGTTTTTTGTTGTTGTTGTTGTTGTTGTTGTTGTTAATATTTTACTTTGGTCCCACCAACTTGAGTTGTGGTCCAGGCAGTTTTTGAACTAAAACTATGACTTATTAGTGCTCACTGATGGTCAAGCAACAACATAGCTGTCTTTTCTTCTTCCCTCAATATTATTCCCTTTTTCCTTATCATTTCAATATCTTCAAGTTTTTATAGTTAATATCATTATTTAGTTGTCATTATTATAGAAAAATTAGATTTTCAGTTTTAACATCATTTATACACTCACTTTGTGTGTGTATGGAAGGGTGCACACATACCAGAGTACGTGTGTGGGGATGGGAGGACGATTGATGGGAGTCAGTTCTCCCATTCTATCCTGTGTGTCTTTGAGACTGAATTTAGGTTTGCAGGCATGATGGCAAGCGCCATTATCCACTGAAGCATGTAATAGAACAGTAGGTCTTATACATCAAAAGCTACGTTCTACTCTTAATGGAATATAGCTATCTCTGTTCCTTTCCTGTCAATCACTTTTCCCATTTGATACTAACATGCTTTACCCCCTTATTTGTTCTCTTTGAATGTGTGACTATTGGTAGTTGCCCATACTCTAGTGGATAGGCCAGGCTTTATATGGCAGCACCAATTAGGCTTAGTGGGTTATTAAAATAAAAGAAGAGGTCATGAAATGGGCAAGTTGATTGTATAGGTGGGTACTGAGTTAGCTAGATGTGGGAAATGGGGAGTAGATGGGATTGTTGTGCCCAGATCACGAGATCTCAATAGACCACCAGGAGTCAAGTCCACTGCAAAACTCAAGAGGACTTATTTGATACAAGCTAGAGCCCATATCACAAGCTCCCTCTAGAAACAAGAGAGGAATGAGGACCCAAGGTGTACAGAAACAGAGTTTTTAAACGGCAAAACCACAAGTAGAGGCTCCAAGCTTTGGGTAGGGAGGGTCTACTATAGGCACCAAGACCATAAAACAGTTCTGGCCAGCCTTGTGGAGAGTATTTTATCATGAATAATGCCTGGAATGTGCTGATTAGCTGTTGCTAGGGAAGAGTAATTAGCACACTCTCTGGACAGAAGCTAGACACTGTCTGGGTGGGATGCCAGGAAACATTATCTCTTAAGTGCAGGAAGGAATGTGGTCAAGCCTGATTACTCCATGCATAGGGCAAGATATATCTTAATTAACCTGGTCTTTCTTCTAAACATTTTAAAAAAATTATTTTTTTTTCATTAATTACACTTTATTCACTTTCTTTCCCTATTGTAGCCCCCTTCCTCCTACCCTCCCAATTCCACTTTTCCTCCCTCTTCTTCACCCATGTCCCCTCCCAGTCCACTGATAGGGGAGGTCATCCACCCCTTCCTTCTGATCCTAGTCTATCAGGTCTCATCAGGACTGGCTGCATTGTCTTCCTCTGTAGCCTGGTAAGGCTGCACCCCCATCAGGGGCAGGTAATCAAAGAGCAGGCCACTGAGTTCATATCAGAGACAGTCTCTGTTCCCATTTCTATGGAGCTGCCATGGGCTACATCTGTGCAGAGGTTCTAGGTTATCTTCATGAATGGACCTTGGTTGGAGTATTAATCTCAGAAAAGATACCTGAACCCAGATTTTTTTTTTTTGGTTCTGTTGTCTCCTTGTGGAATTCCTGTCCCCTCCAGGTCTTCATCTCTCTTTTCTATCATAAGACTCCCAGCACTCTGCCCAAAGTTTGGCTATGAGTCTGAGCCTCTGCTTAGTTACCCTTCAGGGTAGAGCCTTTCAGAGGCCCTCTGTGGTAGGCTCCTGTACTCTTCCCTGAATTCTTTCCTTTCTGATGTCTATCCTGTTTGCCTTTCTGAATGAGCAATGATCATTATACCTAGGGTCATCCCTTTTGCTTAACTTTGTTAGGTGTACAGATTTTAGTATGTTTATCTTGTATTATATGTTTAATATCCACTTATAAGTGAGTATATACCGTGTGTGCCTTTCTGTTTCTGGGATACCTCACTCAGGATGGTTTTTTATAGATCCCACCATTTGCCTGCAAATTTCATGATTTCCTTGTTTTTAATTGCTGAGTACTATTCTATTGTATAAATGTACCACAATTTCTGTATACATTCCTCAAATGAGGGACATCTGGTTTTTTTTTTTCCAGATTCTACCTATTACAAATAAAGCTGCTATGAACATTATTGAGCAAATGTGCTTGCTGTATACTTGAGTATCTTTTGGATATATGACTAGGACTGGTATAGATGGACCTTGAAGAAGCACTATTCCTAATCATTTGAGAAAGCACCAGATTAATTTCCAAAGTGGTTGTACAAGTTTACCTTCCTGCCAGCAATGGAGCAGAGTTCCTCTTTCTCCACATTCTCTCCAGCATGTGTTGTCAGTTGAGTTTTTGATCTTAGCCATTCTCATTGGTGGAAGGTGAGATCTCAGGGTTGTTTTGATTTGCCTTTCCCTGATGACTAAGGACATTGAGCATTTTTTTTAAATAATTTTTTATTTTTTATATTAATTACAGTTTCCCCACCCTGTATCCCAGTTGTGCCCCTTCCATAATTCTCTTCCAATCTGATTCTCCCTCTCCCATGCCTTCCCTGCCCCTCTCCAAGTTCATTGATGGGGGAGGACCTCCTCCCCTTCCATCCTACCCCAGCCCATCAGGTCTCATCAGGACTGGCTTCAAAGTCCTTTTCCATGGCCTAGCAAGGCTGCTCCTCCCTCGGTGGGGGGGAATGAGGTCAAAGAGCCAGCCACTGAGTTCATACCAGAGAAAATCCCTGTTTCCCCTACCAGGTAACCCACCTGGATACTGAGCTGCCATGAGCTATGTCTGAACAGGGGCCCTAGTTTATATCCATACATGGCCCTTGGTTGGAGAATCAGTCTCAGAAAAGCCACCTATGCCCAAATGTATTAGGTACTTTTGGAGCTCCTGTCCTCTCCAGGTCTCACTAATTTCCCCTCCCTCATTGATTCCTTGCACTCTGCCCAAGGTTTGGTCATGAGTCTCAGCATCTGCTTTGATACACTGCTAGGCAGAGTTCTTCAGAGACCCTCTATGGTAGGCTCCAGTCCTGTTTCCCATTCTATCCTAACTTCAATGTCCATCCCATTTGTCTTTCTAAGTGAGGATTGATTATCTTACCCTGGGTCCTCCTCCTTGTTTAGCTTCTTTAGGTGTACAAATTTTAGTATGTTTATCCACTTTTATGTGAGTATATACCCTGTGTGTCTTTCTGCTTCTGGGATACCTCATTAACAATGATCTTTTCTAGGTCCCACCATTTGCCTGCCAATTTCATGATTTCCTTGTTTTTAGTTGCTGAGTAGTAATCCATTGTGCAAATGTACTACAATTTCCTTATCTATCCCCCCATTGAGGGGCATCTAGGTTGTTCCCAGGTTCTGGCTATTATCAATAAAGCTGCTATGAACATGGTTGAACAAATGTCCTTGTTGTATATATTTTGGTATATGCCTAGGAGTGGTATAGCTGGATATAGAGGTAGCACTATTCCTAATTATATGAGAAAGCACCAGATTGATTTCCAAAGTGGTTTTACAAGTTTACATTCCCACCAGTAATGGAATAGTGTTCTCTTTCTCCACATCCTCTCCAGCATGTGTTGTCACTTGAGTTTTTGATTTTAGACAATCTAATGGGTATAAGGTGAAATCTCAGGGTAGTTTTGATTTGCATTTCCCTGATGGCTAAGGATGTTGAGCATTTCTTTAAGTGTTTCCCTGCCATTCGATGTTCCTGTTAGAAAACGGGCAGCTGTGAAGGTTACATGGTGGACTCACAAATCACACCACGAGATGGTTCCATGTGGGAAGTTATATTAGGGGAAGGGAAAAGGGGTCGCAGAGAGACTAGGCAAAAGAGAAAGACAGAGTAAGGGCTGTGAGAGTTCTCTCATAAGGTGACCCAGAGCATGTGCAGGTGGTTCCAGGTGATCATCGGGTGGTGGTCTTCTTGGTGGCATCAGGAATGCCTGATGACCAGTCTGTCAGGTCCCTTGGAGCTGGCCTTAGAGATGCCTGCTTACTGATCCCAGCAGTTCCTCTATTGGGAATTCCCTGTTTAGTTAGCTCTGTACCACATTTATTAATTGGATTACTTGCTTTGTTGCTTTTTAACTTCTTTAGTTCTTTATGTATTCTGGATATTAGCCCTCAGTCAGATATAGGGTTGGTGAAGATCCTTTCCCAGTCCATAGGCTGTCATTTTATTCTGATAAAAATTTCCTTTGCTTTACAGAACCTTTTTAGTTTCATGAGGTCCCATTTATTGATTGTTGCTCTTAGAGCCTATGCTGTTGGTGTTCTGTTCAGGAAGTTGTCTCCTGTGCCAATGAGTTTTAGGTTCTTCCCCACTTTTTCTTCTAAACGATTTAGTTTTATGTTGAGGTCTTTGATCCACTTGGACTTTAGTTTCGTGCATGGTGATGAATCTGGATCTATTTGTATTTTTCTACCTCTGGATGGACCACTTGTATAAGAGCTGTGTTGGCTACCACTATTCTAGTGAGAGAACTAGACAAGCTAACTCTGGGTCAAGATCTTATACTCACATCACTTAGTGCACTTGAGGAACACCAGAATATTGGCTATCTAATTCACATTACCAGGCTTAATCCAGAAACATTGTCCAGTCTGGTTGGAAAAACCCACTGCAATCAAACCTGCTATACTCTTGCCAGATGATGATCTTCAGATGCACATCCTTGACAGTCTCATATTAACAACCATAGTCCACAGGATCTATCTAGACCTAATAGATAGTCACCCTGAAAGATTCTGATGCAATGCTCTTCAGAAGTGTGAGCAGCTTCATTAAATGTGGAACCAGGTACACAGAAGCTGCAGCAGTTACTGTTAACTGAAATGATGTGGACACAAGCCTTCAGCCAGGTACCTTGGCCCAGAGAGTAGAAGTAATCAGTGTGACCTACACTGTCAGAGGGGAAGGAAATTCTATCATTACATATATGAACAGGCACTATGCCTTAGATACTGCACATACACATGGTATGACCTACAGGGAAAGAGTTCTCCTCTCTGCTGGAGGAAAAGTATTTAAAAACAAGCAGAAATCTTGGATTTCCTATAGGCTATTTGGATTCCCCGAGGAGTGGCTGCCCTCCCCTGCTATGGATATCAAAAAAGATGACTCCATGAAGCAAGAGGTAACCCGTCCACTGCCCACGTGGCCCTAAGACCAATGGGGCCTACTTATATTTTGGTGACACACCTGGAACCCGTGCTACATGAGATTCTTTGGTATAACCAAGGAAAAATAGAAGGAAAAGACAAGAAATGGATTGCTTCACCCTCAGGTTGGTATAAAGCACCAGAGGAAAAGATCATTCTCTAAGAAATAATTGGCATTCTAATGGGTGTAAGGTGAAATTTCAGGGTCTTTTTATTTGCATTCCTCCCATTCGATATTTCGCTATTGAGCATTTTTTGTTTAGCTCTGTACCCCATTTTTAAATTGGATTACTTGGTATGTTGTTGTTAAACTTCTTGAGTTCTCTATATAGTCTGGATATTAGCTATCTGTCAGATATAAGGTTGTGGATATTAGACATATAATTAAGGATAGTCATACTAAAATCTGTACACTTAAAGAAGCTAAGCAAGAAAGAGGACCCCAGGTAAGATGATCAGTCTTCATTCAGAAAGGTAAATGAGACAGACATCTGAAGAGGGAGAAAACAGAGAACAGGACAGAAGTCTACCACAGAGGGCCTCTGAAAGACTTTATCCAGTAGGGTATCAAAGCAGATGTTGAGAAACATAGCCAAACTGAGCAGAGTGCAAGGAATCTTATGAAAGAAGGGGGAGCTAAAAAGACCTGGTCAAAACATAATTTCTACAAGGAGAGCAACAGAGCCAAAATATCTAGTCCCAGTGGTCTTTTCTGTGACTGACACTCCAATCAAGGACCATTCATGCACATAACCTAGAACCCCTGCACAGATTTAGCCCATGAAAGATCAGTCTCCATGTGGGTTCCTTAGTAAGGGCTACAGGGGTTGTCTCTGACAGGAACTCAGTGGCTGACTCCTTGATCACCTGACCCCTGAGTGGTGGTGGTTGTGTTGGCAGCTTTACCAGTACACAGAGGAAGGCAATGCAGACAGTGCTGATGAGACCTGATAGGCTATGGTCCTATGGAAGGTGAGGAGGACCTCCCCTATCAGTGGACTAGGGAAGTTACATGCAGGGAGGCAAGAAATATGGGGTAAAGGATGAGTCTACAGCTGGGATACAAAGTGAATAAATTTTAATAAATAAAAAAATACAACAAAAGAGAAACAATTGGCAAGACTTTGGTAACTAACCTTCATAAATCTAGTTTAGGATCCACCAAACTTTCTGAGCTGCTCAGACCAAGGTATGTTACAAATACACCGCACAGTCTGGCAAGAGATTTCCAGACAGATATTAGGTTTGTACTCAAGCAAATCATGAAGAGAGAGCCTTTGCCCGTAATGGAGTCCATAGGAAGGCCAACACTCAGGTGAATAATAGGAAACATTTTTTCACCAAAATTTGGCCTGCTAGGGAAGAACAAAAGTACTTGCTAGTTTTTATAGATACCTTTTCCAGGTGAAAAGGTATCTATTGATAGATACCTTTTCCAAGTTAAAAGGTATCTATACATTCTTCACCAGCTATTAATCTCTTCATATACTAGAAAGAAAAAAAAATATTGCAAGTTCTCATTACTGGCATTGGCCACTCTCTAACAATAGGGTCAGACCACCTTCCCTACCCCAAAACTCTCAATTAATAGTCAAAGCATTATGAGAAAAATTAGAAACTTCTTTTTTTTTATGATACTACTCTTGTAGTCTTAATATTTATTTTCTTTTTTTAAATTTTTTATTAATTACACTTTATTCATTTTGTATCCCCCCATAAGCCCCTCCCTCCTCCCCTCCCGATCCCACCCTCCCTCCTCATTCTGCATGCATGTCACTCCCCAAGTCCACTGATAGGGGACGTTCTCCTCTTCTTTCTGATCTTAGTCTATCAGTTCTCATCAAAAGTGGCTGCATTGTCCTCTACTGTGGCCTGGTAAGGCTGCTCCCCCCTCAGGGGGAAGTGATCAATGAGCAGGCCAATCAGATTATGTCAGAGGCCGTCCCTCCTCCCATTACTATGTAACCCACTTGGACACTGAACTGCCATGGGCTACACCTGTGCAGGGGTTCCAGGTCATCTCCACGAATAGTCCTTGGTTGGAGTATGATTTTCTGGGAAGTTCCCTGTGTTCAAATTATCTTGTTCTGTTGCTCTCCTTGTGGAGTTCCCGTACCCTCCAGCTCTTACTATTTCCCACTTCTTACATAAAATTCCATTCACTCTGCCCATCAGTTGGCCATCAGGCTCAGCATCTGCTTTGACAGTCTATACTGCAGAAGCTTTCAGAGGTCCTCTGTGGCAGGTTTCAAGGTTGTTTCCTGTTTTCTTCTGGCTTTCAGAGGCCCTCTGTAGCAGGTTCCAAGGTTGTTTCCTATTTTCTTTTTCTTCTGATGTCCATCCTCTTTGCCTTTCAGGATGGGGATTGAACATTTTAGTTAGGGTCCTCTCTTTTGCTTAGTTTGTTTAGATGTACAGATTTTAGTGGGTTAATTTATATTGTATGTTTATATGAGTGAGTATATACCATGTAGGTCTTTTTGCTTCTGGGACAACTCACTCAGGATGATCCTTTCCAGGTCCCACCATTTACCTGCAAATTTCATGATTTCCTTATTTTTCATTGCTGAGTAATACTCCATTGTATAGATGTACCACAGTTTCTGCATCCATTCTTCAGTTGAGGGGCATCTGGGCTGTTTCCAGCTTCTGGCTATTACAAATAAAGCTGCTACAAACATGGTTGAGCAAATGTCCTTTTTGTGTACGTGCACCTCTTTTGGGTATATGCCTAGGAGTGGTATGGCTGGATCTTGAGGAAGCGCTATTCCTAGTTGTCTGAGAAAGCGCCAGATTGATTTCCAGAGTGGTTGTACCAGTTTACATTCCCACCAGCAGTGGAGAAGGGTTCCCCTTTCTCCACAACCTCTCCAGCATGTGTTGTCCCTTGAGTTTTTCATCTTGGCCATTCTGATGGGTGTAAGGTGAAATCTCAGGGTTGTTTTGATTTGCATTTCCCTAATGGCTAATGAGGTTGAGCATTTCTTTAAGTGCTTCTCTGCCATTCGATATTCCTCTGCAGAGAATTCTCTCTTTAGCTCTGTTCCCCATTTTTTAAGTGGATTACTTGGTTTGTTGTTTTTCAGCTTGTTTAGTTCTTTATATATATTGGATATGAATCCTCTGTCATATAAAGGGTTGGTGATGATTCTTTCCCAATCTGTAAGCAGTCGCTTTGTTTTGATGATGGTGTCCTTTGCTTTACAGAAACTTTTCAATTTCATGAGGTCCCATTTATTGATTGTTGCTCTTAGAGCCTGTGCTGTTGGTGTTCTGTTCAGGAAGTTTTCTCCTGTACCAATGAGTTCTAGGGTATTCCCCACTTTTTTTTCCAGCCAATTTAATGTGTCTGGTTTTATGTTGAGGTCTTTGATCCACTTGGACTTCAGTTTTGTGCAGGGTGATAAGTATGGATCTATTTTCATTTTTCTACATGTAGACATCCAGTTGGACCAGCACCATTTGTTGAAGATGCTATCTTTTTTCCATTGTATGGTTTTGGCATCTTTGTCAAAAATCAGGTGTCCGTAAGTGTGTGGGTTTATTTCTGGGTCTTCTGTTCGATTCCATTGATCCACCATTCTGTTTCTATGCCAGTACCATGTAGTTTTTATAACTGTTGCTCTATAGTACAGCTTGAGATCAGGGATGGAGATACCTCCAGAAGATCTTTTATTGTAGAGGATTGTTTTAGCAATTCTCGGTTTCTTGTTATTCCATACGAAGTTGAGAATTTTTCTTTCCAGGTCTGTAAAGAATTGTGTTGGCAATTTGATGGGAATTGCATTAAATCTGTAGATTGCTTTTGGTAAGATGGCCATTTTTACTATGTTAATCCTGCCAAGCCATGAGCATGGGAGATCTTTCCATCTTCTCATATCTTCCTCTAATTCTTTCTTCAGAGACTTGAAACTTCTTAGTTCATATAGATCTAAGAGTTCTGGTAGAAATGAAGAACAGGACTTTAAAAAATGAAATACTAACAAAACTCTCATCAGTGTCCAGTGAAGTGTGGAGAGACTATCTTCTTACTTCAGGCTTGCTGTACACCATATAGGGAGGAATTTATCCATATCATATTATGGTTGGGAGACCTCCTCCATTGCTCCCCAGGCTCAGAGATCAGTAGTTGGATGAATTCTCTAACCATTTCTTCCTCCTCATAAGGCCCTCCAGTCCTAACTAGCATAATAAAACAACTAAAGGATATGAAGAGGATACAAATCATAAAAGAAGAAGTCAAAATATCAGTATTTGCAAATAATATGATAGTATACATGAGTGACCCCCAAAATTCCTCTAGAGAACTCATTCAGCTGATAAGCATCTGCAGCAAAGTGGCTGGATACAAAACTAACTAAAAAACAAAACAAAACAAAACCAAGAACAACAACCAAACCAAACCAAACCAAACCAACAACAAAAACAGTAGCCCTTCTGTATACCAAAGACAAAAGTTTTGAGAAAGAATTTAGGGTAACTATACCCTTCGTAATAGCCTCTAAGAGTATAAAGTACTTTGGTGTGATTCTAAGAAAGTGAAAGACCTTTAAAAAAATACAACTTCAAGTCTGTGAAGAAAGAAATTGAAGAAGATATCAGAAGATGGATAGATCTCCCATGCTCATTGATCTGTAGGATTAACATATGAAAATGTCCATCTTTCCAAGAGCAATTTAATGCAATTCCCATCAAAATACCAACACAGTTCTTTACAGAACTTGAAAGAATAATGTTCAAATTCATATGGAACAAACAAAACACCCAGAATTGCTAAAACAATCCTGTACAACAACAGATCAACTGGTGGTATCTCCATTTCTGATCTCAAGCTGTACTACCATGCAATACTAATAAAAACTGCATGGTACTGACATAGAAGCAGACTGGTGGATCAATGGAATTGAAAAGAAGACACAGAAATAAGCCCACACACTTATTGACACCTGAACTTTGACAAAGATGCCAAATCCATACAATAGAAAAAAAGATAGCATCGTCAACAAATGGTGCTGGTCAAACTGGATGTTGACATGTAGGAAAATGCAAATAGATCCACACTTATCACCCTGCACAAAAATAAAGTCCAAGTGGATCAAACACTTCAACATAAAACCAGAAAACACTAAATCTGTTAGAAGAAAAAGTGGGGACAAACCTTGAACTAATTGGCACAGGAGGAAACATCCTGAACAGAACACCAACAGCACAGGCTCTAAGAGCAACAATCAATAAATGGGACCTCATGAAACTGAAAAGCTTCTGTAAAGCAAAGGACAGTGTCATCAAAACAAAAGGACTACCTACAGACTGGGAAAGGATCTTCACTAACCCCATATCTGACAGAGGGATAATGTGCAGAATATATAATGTACCCAAGAAGTCAAACAGCAACAAATCAAATAATCCAATTAAAAAAGGGGTACAGAGCTAATCAGAGAATTCTCACTAGAAGAATATCGAATGGCAGAGAAACACTTAAAAGAAACGCTCATTTTCCTTAGTTGTCAGGGAAATGAACATCAAAACGAGCCTGAGATATCTCCTTATACCCATCACAATGGCTAAGATCAAAAACTTGAGTGATAACACATGTTGGAGAGATTGTGAAGAAAGGGGAACCCTCCTCAATTGCTGGTAGGAATGCAAGCTTGTACAATCACTTTGGAAACCAACCTGGGACATTCTCCAATAATTAGGAATCGCCCTTCCTGATGACACAGCTATACCACGGCTAGGCATATATCCAAAATATGGTCAAGTATACAACAAGGACATATGCTCAAGCATGTTCCTAGCAGCTTTATTCGCAGTAGCCATAATCTAGAAACAACCCAGATGTCCTTCAACTGAGGAACGAATACAGAAATTGTGGGACATTTACAGAATGGAATACTATTCCGCAGTTAAAAACAAGGAAATTATGAAATTTGCAGACAAATGGCAGGGACTAGAAAAGATCATCCTGAGTGTGGTATCCCAGAAGCAGAAAGACACACATGGCATATGCTCACTTATAAGTGCACATTATACAAAAAAATATAGGATGAACATATTAAAATCTATACACCTAAAGAAGCTAAGGAAGAAAGAGGACCCTGGGTAAGATGATAAATCTTTATTCAGAAAGGCAAACAGGACAGACATCTGAAAAGGGAGAAATAGGGAAGAGGACAGGAGCCTACCACAGAAGGCCTCTGAAAGACTTTATCCAGCAGGATATCAAAGCAGATGCTGAAACACATAGCCAGTCTTTTTGTAGAGTGAGGGAATCTTATGGGAGAAGGGGGAGGTAGAAAGACCTGGAGGGGACAGGAGCCCCATAAGGAGAACAATAGAACCAAAAATTTGGGGCACAGGTGGCTTTTCTGAGACTGATACTCAAACCAAGGACCATTCATGGAGATAACTCTTGCACAGACATAGCCCATGGCAGCTCAGTATCCAAGTGGGTTCCCTTCTAATGGGAACAGAGACTATCTCTGATGTGAACTCAGTGGCTGGCTCTTTGATCACCTATCCCTGATGGGGGAGCAACCTTACCAGGCCACTGAGGAAGACAATGCAACCAGTCCTGATGAGGCCTGAGAGGCTAGGGTCAGAGGGAAGAGGAGGAGGACCTCCCCTATCAGTGGACTAGTGGAGGGACATGGGAGGAGATGAAGGTGGGAGGGTTGTTTTGGGAGGGGAGGAGGGACTGTGGTACAGCTGGGAAACAAAGTGAATAAACTGTAATTAATAAAAATAAGTAAATTTAATAATAATAATAATAATAATAATAATAATAAGGTGCTGTCCCTCTGTTTTTCTCTCTCCCTGTCTATCCCTCTGTATCTCTCTCTGTCTCTGTCTCTCTCTGTCTCTGTCTCTCTATCTTTCACTCTCTCTCTCACTCTTTGTCTCTCTCTCTTTTCCTCTTTTGTCTTCTCTACCATCACTCTTTCTATGATCATAGAGACATTTTTCATAACAGTTTAAGGGTATGATCTACTCATGGACCACCATGTGACCTCAACTTTCTGGTCTCGACCAGACACTATTTAGAAATTGAGCTGAGTCAGTTGTTATCTCCTCAGGTCTCTACAACAACTCAGAAGCTCTGGCAGGCCCTGACTTTTGTCCGCCTGCTGATGCTGCCCACCTGTCTGGTGGCCAGGGACTGTGTCCCTGGAGGCCAAGTCTAGGCTGCTGTGTGCCAAACTTCCCTCAACGTGCCAGCCTCAAACATAAGTCTGAAGCATTCCACAAGTGACTTGGACGTCTGTAAACTACCTGACTGCTTGTGGACAGTATCAGTTTTCTCATGGCCTCTGAAAGCACATGGCTGAGGGCTCTAAAACCAAGTGGCATATTGTGCAGCTGTGAATAAGACTGAGCAGGATGATACCTGGGTCAGCTTGTGCAGGGAGGCAGAAGAACCCATCTGATTATGAGACACCCACCTCCCCATAGAGAGATGGGAGAGGTGACATCCACATTGGGGAGACCCAAGTCTTTCAGAACCACCTGGGGCAAAGTATCACCTACTGCTTACTTGCTGACCACCCTTCTGTGTGCCAGGTTTGGGCTCAGAGGAAGAAGTGTTTAGGGCATGAGCTGTCACTTCACTTCTCTAATTGGGTATTCCTGAGGTAGCTAATCTCATCTAGCATGTCTTGCCATTTTGATACAACATATGAAAGACAACGTTTTCCATACATCCTTCTTTGGCCTGAGGTTCACCAAGGAAACTTCTGAGGCCACAGTCCAAATTTCTGGAGAATTTGCAATCAAGGCTGTGCATGGTATCAGCTCTTCATTTCCAGGATTGTCAGTAAGTTTAAAAAATGTGAAATTGGGGCTCTGGTAAACCTCTAGGGCAAAGGCACCTTAGTAATCTGTTTCCTTGTGTCCTTTGCTTGCCTTCTCATGCTCCAGTGATTGTTTTTAAAAGCTGGCTATGTCCCCCTTCCTAAAAGCATGTGCATTGTCAGTACAGGCTCCAGATCAAGGAATTTGGATTTAGTGTATCTCTGGGAGAAGAATCATAGCAGAGACACACCACATAATTACCACATGACTGATAGAGCACGGAATCTTATGAAAGAAGTGGGAAATAGGAAGATCTGGAGAGGACAGGAACTCCACAAGGAGAGCAAGAGAACCAGAAAATTTGAACACAGGGGTCTTTCCAGAGACTCATACTCCAGCCAAGTACCATGCATGGAGATAACCTAGAACCCATGCACAGATGTAACCCATGGCAATTCAGTATCCAAGTGGGTTTCATAGCAATGGGAAGAGGGACTGCCTCTGATATAAACTGATTGTCCCTGCCTTTGCTCCATGAGGGGGAGCAACCATACCAGGCCACAGAAGACGACAATGCAGCCACTCCTCTTGAGATTTGATAGACTGAGATCAGAATGAATGAGAGAAGGACCTCCCCTATCAGTGGACTAGGGGAGGGGCATGCATGAAGAAGGGGGGGAGAGTGGGATTAAGAGGGAGGGGAGAGGGGTTCATGGGAGGATACAAATTGAATAAAGTGTAACTAATAGAATTTAAAAAAATAAAAAAAAATTGTAATAGAAATTCATGTTGCTGATAATTACTTCCCCCTATTCCCTTTCCCTAATCCACCAATATGGAGAGTTTCCCTCCCCTGACATCTGACCCTAGCTTTTCAAGTCTTATCAGGACTGCCTGGATTCTCTTCATCTGTTGCCTGGCAAGGCCACATTGCCTGGGGGAAGTGATTGCGGAGCAGGTAACTGAGTTCATGTCAGAGGCATCTTCTGCTACCTTTACCTTGGGACCTGAGGTGCCTATGGGCTATAAATGAGCAGGGTGTCTAGATTTTCTTCATGTGTCATGGTCCTTGGTTGGTGCATCAGTCTCTGCAGACTGACAGATATATTTAATTTTGCCACTGAGCATACTATTACATAGCAGAATCTGTCCTCTCACTAGTCAGTCAACTTTCCCAAAAACTCTTGTGCAGTTTGGGCCATGAATCGTCCTGTGAGTGTTTGCTCCTAGTGTCTGAGGTCTCACCTGGGATCCCAAGTCCTCTTCATCCTTCCCTGTCAATAGTTGACCACACCTTTGTGAACATCCAGCTTGGTATGTCTTCTGCTGAATCTTTGAGAGAAGTTTTCATCATTACCTATCTTTGCTTTGACAGGACCCCCAACATCTCCTACAAACCCCAGAACATTGTAACAACTGTATGAATCATCCCTGATATACTTATTGATGATGGGGGACTGGTGTTGCTTTCTCTTCAACCTGACCGAATTTCCTGGAAAACTTTATTAATTATTTTATTGCTTAGAGATTTTAGGGAGGGTAAGAGCACTGTTTAGCTGTTTGGAAAATGAGCCTTTATCTACCCTAGATGAAGGAGTGATAGGATTATATTGAAAGAGAGAGATGAGTGGATAGGAAGGAGGAGGTGCTGAAGGCCTTCCATTGTCTCTTAGAGAAGGCTAGTGGAAAGGGCAGTTTGGCTTTGAATGGTTTGGGGAAAATTTTTTTAGGATATTGATATGGGCTGCTCCAGGGGACCTTAACAGTCCTTTTTCTGGACATTCTGTTGTATCCTAGCAAGCTCTCTGCAGTCTCTCTGATGTCATCAGTGTTGTGGCAAAAGTAATTATTGTTGGTGGCATTTGGTCAGTGCCTATAGGTTTCTCCTGTAGAAATGTTGTCTAGGCTGAGCAGGCTATTGGGAAGAGGAAAGGGAGAGTGTGGATAGGCCAGAGGGAGACAGAAGGAATCTGGCCTTTGATCTTGGTGCAGAAGAACAAGAAATAAGTGGTTCTGTGGAAAGCACAGTGAGTTGAGGGCAGGGGTTAGTGAGCTCAGAAGAAATGGGGTTTGAGCTAGGCCTTTGAGGAGTAGGGCTCAACAGCTGATCTCCTCTGGGAAGGAAAGGGTCTTTCCTGATTCTCTTGTTTCCTAAAGAACAGACCCAGGTCAGGAATTTGTGATGGTGATTTTGGCAGGCGGTCAGGAAATGACAAGACTCTAGCTCCATTCTGTGAGACCTTAATTTCATTCTGAGGTTGGGAGAAGGCCAAAAGAGATATTAATGAGGTGTCCCTCTCAGAGAAGGGTGTTGATGCACTGCATGCACTCCAGATTTGGAGTGATGTAGGTTCCTTAGGTGTGTGATACCAATAACAATGAGGAATACTTCCCTGGGCAATTGCCTTGGACTCACACAATCAGATGCATTTGTCTTAGACACATGTGATCAGGGCTTGGTGGTGCTAATAGTGAGGGACTCTGGGACTTGCCTTCATTTCCTTAGATATCAGCTGACATTCCCCTCTAAATCTGAGTGTCTGGACTAGCTATGTTTTGCATGGCTATGGAGATTGCAGCACTTAATGAGGCACATGTCTAGCCAGGGTGGTTATGGGCAGAGCATGGTATGGACTCCATGCTGACGATGCATGGTCTCTCCTGTTGCTGTGTCATTCACCTGTCCAAGTTTACTTGTGTTTATCTACCAACAGGATCTTCTGGGAAGGAATCATTCCAATGCTCCAAAATCAATGAGCTGGAGCAGCAGATGACGAAGTTGGAGAAAATGATCATTCAGCTACAGAGGATGACCTGTGAGAGGGATGAACTTGTGCAATCCTGGCACATTATACTGACAAGGATTTGAACAACAGGTAGTCATTATGCCCAGTTCTCTGTTGACTGTCTTGATTGCTGTGGGTCAACCCTATCTTTCCTAACATCACAAGATGCTGCACCTCCATAGTGTCCTCATGTCCAAACTAATTTTTCTGAGTGCATTTAAAAAGCAGAACCTGAAGCCTCATTAGGAGTACCAGAAGCTTGGGGACATAGGGTATTCTGCTTGCTCCAAATGAAAAGCAAATCTTATGGCATGAATCTTAGTGTATCAATAGGACAATAGTGTGTGAGCTATCATCATGCATTTTATAGGCCTTAACAGGTGTTAGCTTATTAGAGATGCTAGGTGCTGTGCATGTATGGTAAGTCTTTGTACTTGACCAGCAGGTGCATGGGGAATGGTTGCTCTTGGCAGGAGCTGGAGGAGCCTGGGCCCACTTGGTGCATCTCAACCTGTGCCTGAAAAGCATGGAGCTCATCAGGGCCCCTCTTGGTCTTGTTCATTATACTCTGAGACAATACCACCTTCCTGAATTTCGCATGCTAATTGCTAGTTAGTGTGTGTGTGTGTGTGTGTGTTATTTAGCAAATTCCTGAAGGCACATGCATGAATGAGTGCTGTCTTCTGTGAATACCACCTTCAGATCCTGGGAGTTGGTGGTAGGTGATGGGACCTGAGAATTTGCTGTCTTATAATTTTCAAGGGATGCCAGTACTGAAGCCATGGAGCTGCCCTTTGGGGAGTGAGCACTTCACCTTGGTGGCACATTGGAATTTCCTTGGGAGTTAATAAAACCTCTTCCCTGGAAATATTGATAATGTACTCTGTGCATCTGTGTAGCAATAGGACCTCCGGTTTGAGAGTCCCTGCTATAAACATAGGAGAAATGTCATCACACATTTCTGGAAGGCCCAGGTCTGTGGCATGGACTCCTGGGGACTTCTTAGAAAGCTGATATATTCCTTCAGTGCCATCAAGAGTGTTTATACAGCCCAGCTCCTTCACTTTGATACCCCTGCCTCTCCTGGCCTGAGACCAGGATCTTAAGTTTAATAAGCACCTGACGGTCCTAGTAGTTAGGAATCAGGATGTAGCATCTCCTGGGCTGAGGTAATCCTGGATGCAACCTAAATTCATGTGATCCTTGAGGCTTTGTTCATAAGGTTATTCACATCTGGGCCTCACACTTTAAAACAGTTTCAATTTTGAATTTGTAATCCTAAATCTGGAACATCAGAAAATGATGTCAGCCCTGCAGAAATTGCCCCAGGACTTAAGTGAGGCCTTGGACAAGTTAAAGGTGCTGACTGAGGAGACTGAATCCTTCAGGTGAGTGACTGACTTGGCTGGGACCTCAGCCCTTGAATGGTACTGCATCTGCTCTTCTTTGTTTTCAATCCAAAGTGAGGGCTCTGGCTCTAGCCTGTCTTCTGTCTCTGAGCAACCAGCCTGCCTTTTGGTTCTTGGACTTGTACCACTTGGACTCACTTTTGTTCAGTGTGAAGAGACTATGAGCCCCTCCCAACACTGTCCTGTCATCCTCAAGAGCCTCTAGAGAGAAAAAATTATTTGCATCATGAAAGGGTTGTCTTTTGGGACTCTTGCAGTGGATTTAAATAGCTGGTTCGGATGGGATTCATAAATAAACTGGAATTTTGAAAGAACTGCAGTTCTAGCTTAAAGATGGTTTGCTCTCTTTGTGCTCATGTCTTCCAGATATCATGGACTGATAAACACAGATCGGGGACACTTCCTGCTCTTGGAGGTGCATGAATTCCTTTTGGTGTCAGGGTTTTCAGAAGAACTTTGAGTCTTTCTGAAATGTGTATAGTCTCTGTTTTGGGCATGCCTCTAGGTGATGCTTGAATAGCTAATGTAGGCCCCAGTCTGGGACTCTCTGGAGACCATGGACATTGTAAGGATGATGGTACTTGGATGTGGGGAGGCAAATACTTGCTGTCTGGGGCTCACCATACTTTGGCTTTGGATCAGCCTTCATCACTGCCAGCTCATGATTGACTTTGCTGACACTGACAGTTACCACATTGAGAAAGAAGAACAGAGAGCTGCAGAGGAAGCATATTCTGCTGCAAAATTCCTCTCAGAAGAAAAACAGGCTCTGTGACGAGGCCCTTGAGAAGATGTGTGGCCTGTGTGCTGGGAAGTAGCAGGTAGGTTGAGGCAACAGGGGCAGGATCCCCACCTGAGCAACCCAAAACAGACAAACCCAGGTAACCATCCACCGACCCTTCCACCTGTTCACCTACATCTCTTCCAGTTGTTCACTTTTGTGATTATTTACAAGTCTATCTGGGGAGTTAGCCTCTTTTGAGAAACTGGATGATTGAAAAGCAAAGTGTTCTGCTCTGCTAGAAATTGTAGTCCACTGAGGGAGAAAGGTGGCTCACACTTCTCACACCTACTTGCCACCATGATATGAGTGTTGCTATGTTGAAACCCACTTAGGTAGTAACACAGAGCTTTGAGTGATGACTTCAGGGGCCTGTAGCTCAGGACAGATTCCTCCTCATAGTTGTTCAGAATGCTGCATTTCAGAAAATGTGACTTCATTAGCTTCATACTGCCTGACCTGAGATCTGTTTTCATATTATATGAATTTTAATATTTTGAAAAGAATTCTGGGTAATGACCTAGGTAACTGACTTTTTTTTAGAGCTACCAAGATCTTCTTTGCATGAACCAGGATAGGTTAGGTAAGGAAACCATGATGGATCAACATGGAGCTATTTAGAAATTTAGCTTGGAGACCGCCTTCTTGGGAACTTGGTTTTCTGTGGTTCAATTTAGCTGAACCAGTGCAGTGTTTGTAATTTCCCCATGATATCAGTGTGTGTTGGGATGGAAAATGTTCCTGGAAAAGGAAATAATCACAATGGATGACAACAAATCCTAGCTAAGTCTAAGAGCCTTGTATACAGCAGGTAGGTCCTACTAACTCCTTATGCAGCAGAAAAAGTGTTGTAATAGCAATTCTCTTTATGGTGTGTGCGTGTGTGTGTATGTGTGTGTGTATTTGTGTCTCTCTGTGTGTTCGTGAATGTGTGTTTATGTGTTGTGTTACTGTGTGTGGTGAATTGGTGGTCATCTATGTGAATGTGTGATTGTGAGTCAGCATATGTGTGTGTTTTTATGTACATGTGTTAATAGTTGTGTACTTACGCATGTGTGCTGAACCTTATTTGCACATTACTGTCCTTATCCATGTGGTGTGTGTGTGTGCATGTGATCATATGTGGGTCAGTCCTTGTTGCTATGTTGCATGTATGTGTAGAGGTGAGTGCTTGTGTAGGTGTTTGTGTTGGGTGCTTCTATGTGAAAGTGTATGTGTGAGTGTCAGTGTGTGTTTTTATGTGTGAATATGTGTGTGTGTTTCTGCATATACATATGTTGATTTGCTCTTGAAACATCTTAAATGATGAAAGAGACCAGCTTCAATGAGAAAATGTCATGTTGACTGACTTTTCAGACATCAAACCTCACATACCGCTGCCTATCTTTCTGTATTCCCAACTTTTGCTTAGAACAAAGGACACAAAAGCTGCTGTAAGTCATAGACTTTGTAGAGTCAAGAATACATATCTTCAAAGAAATCCTACAAGGAGGTGCGGAGGAGGCTGCTATACAAAACAAGGTGCTTGAGAGTCAGGAGAGGCTGGCTAAGGGTCTGTGTCCCTTCTCTGCTCTTGGTGAATAGTGACTGTGCGCTGGACAGTGGGGTGGCTTTCTGTGTCTTCCCTGCATCCTGTTTTGTTGTCATCATTGCCAGCAACCATTTTCTTTCCTCCTTCACCTAATCTTGGCTCAGTAAACAAAGGCCTTGGAGCTTGGCCTGGATTTTATGCATTGAGAGATTTTGAATGGTTGCTTCTCAGTTCAGCAGAAATCCTACAGCCATGCTGAAGTTTGCATACAGGGCTGTGTCAGTGCAGCCCCCTTAACCTCATGAAAGTCTAAAGCATTCATCCTGTGCCGTGTCTACAGCACTGAGTAACTGCTTTTATTCTAAATCACTCAAATCTAATCCAAAATGAGCCTTAAGAGGGCGGGGAGAAGTGAGGACCCCAGACATTGCTGGTGGTGTAAAATGAGGTAGTCCTGTGAGAGGCACAATCATCTTCACAGCACCTCTGAATACAATCTCCTAAAAAAACAGGAACTAAAAGCAATAGATAAAAGAATTAAGGACCTACTGGAGCCGAAAATGCTGCTGACTCAGGAAAGGGACTTGGCAGAAAAGATGCAGCATCACACTGATGTCATTGAGATGAGGTAGGAACCCAGGGATCGAGTGGAGGGTGGAGCCAAGTGGGTACCCTGTGCCTGTGTGTCTTGTTATGTTAGGTTTCTGGCCATTTGCATGGCTCTCAACCACAGCCATGGAAAGAACACCTCAGAGTATTAGCTGGTCCAGTCACCAACAACTTCTGTCCAGGAAACAACATGTGTTCCTTAGTGTTTCTGGGGATGGTGCACCCCCTCCTCTTTTCTAGCCTCTCTAGTATGATCTGAGTACCTTGTCCCTTGGTTTCCCTAAAAATCCTCTTAGTACTAAACCTAGCAAGGGGAGTATCCCTTGTAGAAGAAAGTGTGACTCTTGACATGTTATTTTTCTTCAGGAACATCACCTTCAGAGGTCAGTTCCTATACTTGGACACATTTTCATATAGCATACTCCTACTGAATCCAGGCTCCCTACAGTGACAGGGCATTCCTGTGAGATGATTTATTTGATTATAAACAGGGCACTTGGTTGACAAGGTTACCCAGGCAGGTTTCTGCACTGTAGGAAAACTTAAGGCCTTCACTGCAGTGAGTAGGCCCTGAAAAAGGACTCTTCATAGGTAAGTAGGTTGCTCACATCTTTTCTGAAGTGTGACTCAGACATTAATTAGTTAATTAATTAATCATCTGGACTATTGGAGAAATGTGCTGTTATTTTTCTATTTCAATGCAGTGTGTAGGTTTAAGTTCATCTTCCCGCAGTTTTTAAAAATGTGAGAAAAAAAATATCCAGGCACATGTACTCTCTGACCATTTTTCTTTGGGAAATGCAGGGAATGACCTCAGCTGAAAGGTCATCCTGGACTGTAAAGCTGAATAGAGCTTGTGTAGAGTCAACAGCTGACATGGCTTGCCTTCACTAGGCTTCTGTTCCTTCCTTCCTTCCGTAGGTCTGAAATACTCCAGTCTAACCTGGAAGGAACCACAGCCCAGGAAGAGAGCTCCCCATAGACAGAGCTTCTGCAGCCAGACAACTGAGTTTTCCAGGCAATTGAGCGACCATCCCATCCCATCCTCAGCAACTCTGGCAATCTTAGGGTGGTTTTTCTTCCTTGACTTTGTTTTCCTATGTTTAAACTGGCCTTGATTTTGTCTTTCCTCAGGCCTAGCATGGGTGCCTCTGGGTGTGATCGATTGTTTTTCTTTCTCCTCTGACAGCTCCCTTGATAGAGGAAATAGTAAAAAAAGAAAGAAAGAAAGAAAGAAAGAAAGAAAGAAAGAAAGAAAGAAAGAAAGAAAGAAAGAAAGAAGAAAAAAAGCCACAAAGAAGTTGAACACAACATTTTTTACTCTATGATCCAGGGCTCCTCAAAAAAAAAAAAAAAAGACACCCCTTTTGAAATGTGGACTTACCTTCGAATCCATTATCAATTGACTTTATGTGCATGCTGCTAAATCTTTAGCAAGAGAATGTTGCTTATCTTAATTTATTGTTTGAATTTTGGGTTTAGATTTTTTTGGTCTTGGTTTATTGTGTTCTTTGTTTTGAGGTTTTGTTTTTCGTTATTTCATTTGATGGTGTTATAGACTTGCTAGTTTGCTAAGGCTGTATTTTGTCTATAATGCCTGTTCCCTTTAATCATCCTCTATTGCGTAAAATGATTGTATTTTTACAAAGAAAAATTAATCTTCAACTGTTAATTCTTCAGACTCTTCTTTAGTCAGATATGGTGTCTTAGTCTTATAAGCCCAGAACTCACATGTAGAAATGTATCTCTTCTAGGTTGAGGGGCCTAAGGCTACATAGTGAGGTGCCATCCAGCCAAGGCTACACAGAAGGAATGTTCTTTCAAAGTGGATAGTGTGTCCAACACTATGGATACCCACTTCATTGTGGAAATAGTGTCCATACTGCATCCCTGTGGTCATATATTTAACTCCCCCTACAATATGGTACTCTGTGGATGATCACGTGAAACAAACTAATGAGAAACACAGCAGCATGGCTCTACTGCTTCTTAATAAATATAAATATTTGTTCAGGGATATAAAAGAAGTCAGAAAACCCAGAGCCATCTGCCTCTGATTTCCTTAGAATACATCAGTGAGAACCATACATCATGGTATATATATATTTTAAAATGTTTTGTTTTGTTGTCATGGTCTAATCTTGTGCTGTAGGCCTTGACTAGGTCTTTGCCTCCTTTCTGTTTTTGTTTGATTTTTTTTCTTATTTATTCCTTGTACACTTATGGGTGTAATGCCTAATGAAGGATTATACATCACATGCATACAATTCTCCCAGAGGCCATAAGAGGGCACTGGATTCCACCTGGAGTTGAAGTTACAGAGGACTATTAGCTGTCCTTTTTAGTCTTCTGAGAAACAAACGCTCAAAATGGAGGAGTCATCTTTCCAGCCCTTGCACTTGACTTTTGTCCTTCACCTCACGTACTTTATTAGATTGACTAAATCACACCCAAGCTTGTTGGAATGTCATCTCTCCTTTCTATATGAAATCTACCTGTCTTGTTGAGTTCTAGTGCAGTCCAGCAAGATCCCCCCAGTCATCTGAAGAGCCTCCATTTACACAGTTTTATCACTATGACCATGAGTAATAGCATGGATCTTTTTGGCTGTGTGCTTGTGCTCTGAACACTATATATCTCAATGTGCCTTAAGTACATAATATTGATAACCCGTTGTAGGTGGCGGATATAGTATTTGCCATGTAAGTACTGTTGTGATGTGCAGTTACAGTATGAAAAGTGTCAGAGATGTCAAAAAACTGCTGTAGATTACACAGTTACCGGATTCTGTGATATTTTCCCATTGTCCTAACAGCCCTATATCCTAGCATTACATGTCCTCCTGGTTTCTGCACCTAGCCACTCTGGTTCCCATGGCCCATCCTTAAGAAGCAAACCAAGTCAAGTTTGTAGGAGTAGGGGGTTTAGGAGCTCAAGGCCACCCTGGAATACATGAGTCGCTGCCTCAGAAAAAAAACAATAGCAACTAAATTAAAACAGAATAACCACAAGAGTAATCAAAACAAATCACAAGCAGCAAATTCATCTTTCACCAGGACATTTGCACTGGGTTCTTTTGGAATGCCTTTCCTTGCTTGTAGAACTGTTTCTTGCTTTTCAAAGTTTGGCACTTCCCAGAAGTCATTCTGGACCACTCTGTCTAAAACTGTCCCTACTAGCTTGTGTGCTATGAGTGCTCATGTATGCTGTTCATTGTGCTTACATTTCCTGATATTTTCATCACCCCCATGTGTGCTTTTTGAGCAAAATCATCCTACCACAATAGAACCCTCCTGTATGCAGTGACTTGTTTGTTTCTCTCAGCTAAGTTTCAGGACCTATAAAACCATCTGGCAGTTACTGGGTACTGAGAAGAACCTGAATGAGTGAATTACTTGAGCATTTAAACTTTTAGCATCAATTTTATGTAACCTCTTTCAGTGCTTAGTAATTATAGCTTATATATATCACTTACTGTTATATATTTATGGTATCAGGTCTTTTTTTGTTTGTTTGTTTGTTTTTTGAGACAGGGTTTTTCAGTGTATCTCTGGCTGTCCTGGAAATCTTTCTGTAGAGCAGGCTGGCCTTGAACTCACAGAGATCCTCCTACCTCTGCCTCCCTGAGTGCTGGAATTAAAGACATGTGCCAACATGCCCAGAATGATCTTATATTTTATACTGTTTGTTTAATCACTAATTAATATGAAGTTAATGATTGTAGCTTTCTGGCTAGAACTGGTGGACAATGGATGTTTGCATTTCCTATTTTTATCCTGCAGAGGGCAAATCCTAGAAAGCCTCTCATCTAGCAGTTGGGTGGATAGGAATTCAGAAACAGAATGTGGGTGCTCAGTGCACTGTTTCTCTGCTTTCTTGAGTCTTACTCTTCCTGAGTCTAGAATAGGATTTGAGTCTTGTCCGCAAATTTTGTCCTCAAAATTTGAGTCTTGTCCTCAGGTGCTTGAGTTTAACCAGCTTAGGTTTTGAGGGCTTTGTTCAGATTACCTAGGGCTTCTAGGTCCATAGTCTAGCTGGACTAGACATCACTAGAAGCCACAAGGCATTCAACAGAAATCAACTTCTCCTTGAGATTTTTTTTTTTTTTTTTTACCTGATTACACTGAATAACTACTTGGTCGAGAGAGTTCTAGAAAGAATGTTGGATGGTTGAGCACATGTTTTGTGTTTGTGTTTTTAAATATTTTAATATATAAGGACTTATTCAGAAATTGTCTCCAGAAAAGAGAATTACTCTGATAATGTGTCAGACCATAGATAATGTAGACAAATTAGGAT
Organism: Psammomys obesus; assembly: GCF_907164565.1. Taxonomy (NCBI): domain Eukaryota; kingdom Metazoa; phylum Chordata; class Mammalia; order Rodentia; family Muridae; genus Psammomys; species Psammomys obesus. Next base: position 586,364 of record NW_026590307.1, read on the forward strand.
GACATAAAAAGACAGACATAGGCTGACACAAAAAGAAACACACACGAGCTGGTGATTCTAAACACAGACACTTATATTGCATAAGAGGTTTTAAATTGTTGAAGAATACACAGTGTCAGCATCCTTAACCTCCACCCCCACATACACACAATAGAAGTAGTCCTGAAGTGGTTGCTCAGTCAATGCTTTGCAAGCAGGAGCTTGACATCCCTCTAAAATACAGATGTGGTGATGTGCTTTTATCGTCCCAGCACTGTAGTAAGAAACAGGAGGATCCCTGAAGCTCACTGGCTGCCAGTCTAGCCTAATTGTTGAGCTTTAGGCCAGTCAAAGGAGGTGACATTCCTGAGGATGACATGAAAATCTGTCCTCTGGCCTCCATATGTATATACACCCATACTACCATCAGGCACACACACTTACATCAAAAGGATGGAAGTAGAAAATGAAGAAAATAAAAATTTAAGGGCAACATAAAATGAATTTTGATCATAGTAAAAAAGTTCATTTCATATAAAACTATATGTACATATTTAGCTGGGCTAAATATTGCCTTTCTAGCTGGCTGTGGTGGCACACAGCACTGTAGGAGGCAGAGGAAGGTGGATCAATGTGAGTTTGAAACCAGCATGGTCTAAAAAGCAAGTCTAGGACAGCCCAGGCTACACAGAGAAAAACTGTCTGGAAAAACCAAAACCAAAACCAAACAAAACAAAAAATGAAAGAGAGAGAGAGAGAGAGAGAGAGAGAGAGAGAGAGAGAGAGGAAGTAATTTGCTTTTCTGGCCATCAACGACAAAACATTTATTGAGATTTGAGAGGATAGTAAATAGCCACTAAGTGTTACTGAAAGTGACACATTCTACAACAGGTAAAGAGAGGCTATAGCTAGGAGCAGCTGGCTCATTAATACAAATTCCTACTTGGGATGCAGAAGCAGTTGTATATTTGAGCTTGAGGCCACCCTGGTCTGCAGAGAAACTCAGCTCAAAACAAAACAAACAAACAAACAAAGAAACAAACAAAAACAAATTCCTAAGCACAGTCATATTTTGAATTATTTTTCTGTTTTCACTTTCATGAGACACTGATATGGAGACTAGACTGGCTTCAAAGTTGCATTGGTCTTGTGCTTGTGTCTGCCTCTTCATAGCTATTATTACAGATTTTAACATAATTTACTCAAAGTTATCTGAGAAAGAAAAGATCTTCATTTTTTTTCTTTCTTTTTTTCGAGACAGGGTTTCTCTTTGTCCTGGAACAGGCTGTCACTCCAGCCAATCAATATTTCTTTATTTCCTTTCCCAATATAATTTTATTCTAGTGTTTGTTTCTGTTTTGTGTGTGTGTTTGTCAAGATATCCTGTATCCCAGGCTGACCTCGAACTCCTATGTAGCGAAGGACAAGCTTAAACCCCTGATTTTCCTGTTTCCATCTCCCAAGAGTTGGTTTATTCTGGAACAGTAAATAACAAATGTCATTTTGAACTGCCGTCTGCACTGGGAACTTGGAATCACTTGGCTTTTGGAGCAGGCGAGAGTGAACTGCAGTGTGGCAAAGGACCTGAATCATCACCCAGCATGCTTGGTGTTTGGTTCTGCAGGTCTGCTGGGGGAGGTGCGATTGACAGGGCTTTTCATGAGCACAGGTTGTAGGATTGGCTAGGGTCCTGTCACTGGAGTCTGTGTGCCCAAAAATGTGGCGAGAGAGGCGATGAGGAAAGGAGGTAGGCAGCAGCCAATCCCTTCCTTCTTTGCTGGGAGGAGCCTTGAGGTGTGCACACTTTCATTTAACAGAGTGCACTGGAGTTCAGCGGCTAAGGGATGAAATCCGTAATTGGCAGGTGGAGAACTGGGAACCTTCCGGGTTGGAAAGCTTGAGACATGCACCTGCTCACCTGACTTAACCGCTTTGCCAGGCGACAGAGGGGGCAGTTGACTGTACACTGAACCACAGACTCCATGGATGCTCCTGTGGTGGGGTGGAGAGACTTGGCTGGCTTTATTCCATAGTTGTTCTGGGAGGAGGTGGGGGCGGAGCGGGAGGTGGGAAGGACAGGCCAGCCACTTGGCCCGAGTATGAGGAAGATCTTTTGATCCAGGAATAGAGGCCTGGAGCCTGGCAGCTCCTCTACTCCCCAGTGGGCAGCCTGCCTGGGCTGTGGGTCTGCTAGTGATGATAGCCCCAAAGTGCCAAGATACCTCACCAGATACTGCGCGGTGGGACAGATCCACCTGGCTGCGAGTGTAGGCGCTCTAACTACAGTGGAGAGTTTTCTCACTTTCCGGGTAAATGGTGTGAATGACACAGACAAGAGGAACAGGTAATAGAACCTGGGAGTAGGTAGGAGCAAAGGGTGAAGTGGCTGTTTTTGGCAGACGAGGCCGACAGGGGGAGTGGTTGAGTCAACTGAGTCAGATGTGATTATGATGAGGGAGAGTTTCTCTGTGCAATGGAGGGATTAGCTGTAAGTTATCAACTCCCAATGTTTTGTTGTGAAAGAAAGCGGGACATCATAGGCTATGTAGATACACTGCCCAATGTGTGCACCAAGGAAAGGATAGTGAGGCTCTGCTTTTTCACATTAACTGCTAGAGGACTGGTCAAATCTAGGCCTGAATGTGAATTTCTCCTTATCCTGAACAGTGGGCTAGTTCAGATCGCATTTACCAGTTCCAAGAGAAGAATTTTGGGGGAAATGTGAGAATTTGGATACTCCTTAAAGTTTTCTTATGTGTTAAGTGTAGTTTTAAAGTTGAGACACCTAAATTGAGGTGGGAATGTGCATGACATAAAGAATAGCCCAGGTTACTTCTTTTCTCTACCATTCATGAATAGAACTGGAGGAAGACTTGAAAATTTTTATTCTCCTTTGTGTCATGATAGGATCCATGGTACCTTACACTAATGAATAAGGGAGGATGTGTTAAATTATTTTTTTGTGTGTTGAGAAACATTGAAAAAGCTGCTGATTCTAGTTATAAATTATCGCAAACTGTAAGTGGAATTCCGATGTTATAGATATTAAAAATGTGGAATAAACAGCATTTTAGAAAAACACAATGTTCATTGGTCTGCAATGCTAGCTAGTTGAAGGCAGAGATACAATTTCAAACCATTCCCATTTGAACATGTACCTGACCCTTCTGCAGTTAAAACTACAGTTATTTAGATCTGTAATTCTCGAGCAGGAGAGACTGGCTCAGCAGCTAGAGGTGCTTGCTGCCAACCTCGACCCCTTGACTTCCATTCCTGGGACCCACATGGTGGAAGAGGACTGACCTTCTCAAGTTGCTCTCCAACTTTCCTACACTCAGTAGCATGAGTGAGCGTGCATGCACACATGTGAACACACATGCATTCTATGCTACTCTTTCACTTCATTGAAATGTTGTATTTGTTAGCAGTAGGAAGACTGATCATCACGCTATCACCAAACATTAAGCTGTCAGGTGCTGGCAACATTTGTGCACACCTTGTACAGATTTAAGGGGAAGCGTTGCAGGAGCACCGTGTAACATAGCTACTGTTTAATGCCCCCCCTTCATGTGGATGAGGAAGTTGAGTTATGGAGCACATGGCAGTAGCTAGAAGGTAACAGATTCGATTAGGATTTAAATCCAACCCCAGACAAACCTACTGGGCTTTCTTCTTTTACTCAGCAGGCTACTCCAAGCATGGAGGTAATCATGATTGAACACTTGCCCTGAATGTGGCAGGCTTTGTCATATGACTCCAGAATTGTAAGGAATGAGGGAAAGAAATAATCTTCCTTCAGAAGAAAATTAATTATACAATATCTAATTTTAAAATTATGTGCATACATGTGCTTCAACATTGACCATTTTCAAGGGTGAAAAGAGCCAAGTCAATATTGGCAATGAGAACATGACATTCCTCAGACACAGCTGCCAAAGGACTGATTACCACAGTCCAGGAGGAAGAGTTGGGTTCCAAGAAGCTTCAGCTTCGTCTCTTCTGAGGCACTGCTCCATCCCTAGACTGTCTTGGGAAGTCCACTCCTGGACAAGGATACAGAACAAAAGTACCCTTTGTCTTTTCATCAGGATCTCTGAGGAAGTCTTGGGTAGGTCTGGCTACCTACATTTAGAGATTCTGAGAGCCAGAGGTTAGGGGGGACCAGAATGAAACAGTGTCTGTGTGGGCATGACAGGACTGAGGCACTCATGAACTCACAGCATCTGGGATTCCCTGCCCAAGACCTGAAGAAGATCAAGCAGTCTAGCATGGAGTGCGAAATTGTTTCATGAGCCCCATCTTTAACTTAGGAGCCAAGGGCATTTGGTGGCTTCTAGGGAAGGAGAGTCAGCTTTTTCATCATCACTATTATTATTATTATTATTATTATTATTATTATTATTATTATTATTATGGTTTTTCAAGACAGGTTTCTCTCTGTAGCCTTGGCTGTCCTAGACTCAGTTTGTAGCCCAGGCTGGCCTCAAATCACAGAGTTCTGCCTGCCTCTGCCTCTCCAAGTGCTAGGAGTACAGATATGAAGCACCTCAGAAACTGAGAGAGTCAGCTCTCTAATGGTATGGCTACTGGTAAATTGACCACCTGCCAGTAGATGACCACACTCCAAGAGTATGTTCAATCATGGGATATTTAAATAATAATAACTAAAAAGACATGAAGTTGGAGAGTGTGGGGTGGTAGGAATGGATCTGGGAGGAGTTAGGCAGGGGGTTGTGGGTGAATATGATTAATGAACATTGTATGAAATTCTCAAGGAATTAATAAATATTATAAAAGTGCTTATACTATCTGGGTATGTTTACACACATCTGTATTCAATCTTACCACTTGGGAGGTTCAGGTAGGAAGATGTGAACTCAGGCAAGGCTGAGCTACATAGATGACCATGTCTCAAAAAGCAAGGAATATTTCTTAGAATAACAACAATGACTGTATCTCATTTAATGACCAGTAATTGATGAAGTGTGGAATGCTTATTTTTAGTTGAGCCAATGATGTATTTATGTAACACTCATGGGCCTCACAGTGCCAGCATGAGGAATGTGTGGCTCTCCTGCTGCAACACGGTGCTGACCCAAACGCTATGGATGCTCTTAGCAACACGGCCCTTCACTATGCTGTGTGCAATGATAACACCTTCATAGCGTCCAGCTCCTTGAGCATAGCGCAAACATTGAAGCTAAGACAAAGGTAAAAAAGCATTGGCTTTTATTTCCAATTCACCTCCAATATATTGCTTATAAAATATTGACACACACAGCTCCATTTTCCAGCACAGAAGGTCAGGCATTCACCAAGTAAAAGTGCTCTAAAGGGGTTAATATCAAAGGTATCAAAAGTATAGACACTTTCAAAGGCTTTTTTTTAGAGGCTACAGATTTCTTCTATGAATGCATAGCAAATACTTTCAGGAACACTGAATTTGTTAAAAGGTACAGATATTTTGCATATCTTTTTCTTTTCATCAATGTCTCTTTTTTTTGGAATTAGTATAAAACATTGGAAGAAAACAACAAGTTTCTTAAAGTTGGGTTTTATGGCTAAAAAGAAGCTTCCATAATAAATAGAGATTGTGTTGCTGTTAACAAATTCCACCAACATGGTTTGCCTCTCAGAGATGAGGCTGAAATAGGGAGAATGAGAATGGAATAGTAATCAGAAGGCAAATTTGAAAACCTGATATGGAAGGGAAATACAAAGAAGACATTGTTTAATTTTCCCAAGTTTGTATGAGGAGATAAAAATGCACTTTAGTTGGAGAGACAGAACTCTTATTTTGATTTAAAAAACTGAGTTACAAACTAGTCTAGAGATGACCTTGCTCATTAATCAAAACAGATGACATTACAGCCCTAGTAGCCAAGCTCCTTCTACTGACCCCCATAAAAGAAAACCCGAAATAATAACTGGGGATCCTACATCTTCTTATGTGCCCTGATGCTCTTTTGAAGCTAAACTGTGCACTTAGATGTCAGAGGTCAGTATTAGCGTTTTTATTACATATTTAATAATGTTACATATTTATTTCTTGCTTATATTTTATTTAGAATAAGAAAAAAATTTAGTTAATAAAATATAGACTTTAATATTGCTATTGGATCATTATTGTATGTCAGAATAAAATTTTGGGGGCTGGAGAGATGGCTCAGATATTAAAAACCCTGACTGATCTTCTAGAGGTCCTGAGTTCAATTTCCCGCAACTGTCTGGTAGATCATAACTATCTATAGTGGGATCTGACTCTTCTGGCCTGCAGGCAGACCATTGTATACATAATAAATGAACGAATCTTAAAAAAAGAATAAAACTCTGTACTGAGGTTTTTAACTGTAAAAATATAGATCTTGCCTCTTACAGCAATAAGCAATGACAATTAACTTTAATTCAGAGCAATTTTCTGAGGGGCCCATTTGGAGCAGCATTACCTAACAATGGTATCATTTTCCTGTCACCCTAAAGAGGATGACCTTCACCTCAGCCTGGTGTGAACATACTGGAAAACTGTGAGCACCACATCTCTGAAGCCCTTCCTCAAATGTGAATGTTCCCCACAAAAGTGCTGTCAAGGAGTCTCTTTGATACTGGACCTGTAATCATAGTTCTGTAATCACGGGATGTTTCAGTCTCTGTGGTGCTTCTAGAAAAGTAAATATTCTGTGAAATACAGATTGAGAGACTTTGTTCTGGAGAGGACTGTTTAGCTCCTTTACCCAACAGAAGTAAAACGTTTGTTATTGCTATCATGTCCTAGGGGTGGGGCAACAGAGGGGAAAGATAGCATCATCCTCAAGAAGCTCTTGGTATTTATTTATTTATTTGTTTGTTTATTTATTTATTTTTTATAATTTAATTTATTTATAAAACACACAGTACATTCCGACTGCTGCTTCCTTCCTCTCTCTTCTCCCCAGTCTCTCCACACAATGTCCCCTTTCCCCCATATCTGCTCCTGTCCCTCCCCTCAGAAAAAAGCAGGCCTTCCTGGGACATCAACATAACAAGCTACAATAAGCCCAGTCATATATTCTCACATCAAGGCTGGATGAGGCAACCTAGTGGGAGGTGAAGGGTCCCGAAGGCAGGCGAAAGAGTCAGCCACAGCCCTGTCCCCACTTTTAGGAGTTCCACAAGAACACCGAGCTACACAGCCATAATATGCATGCAGAGGACCCAGGTCAGACCCACACAGGCCCCCCGATCTCTGGGAGCCCACAATCAGTCAGGTGATTCTGTGGGGCGTGTTCTTGTGGTGTCCCTGATCCCTCTGGATCCTCCAATCCTTCCTAGTCCTCCTAGGACTCCCTGAGCTCTGCCTTATATTCTGCTTTGTGATTTTGTATCTGCTCCAACCAATGCTGCATGATGTCTCTCTGATGATGGTTATACTAGGATCCAGTCACAGCACATTCTGGGATCTGGCCTGGCTTCCAATAGGTTAGAAGCAAGATGCTCTTGTTTCAGTTGAGAAAAACCACACACCCATATGGAAGTGAAGACTCTTTGTTATATATATATATATAATAATTTTATTTATTTAATCACTTTGCAGCCCAATCCCAGCCCCTGCCTCTTCTCCCCCGTGTCCCACCCTCATGTGAAGTGAAGACTCTTGGCACCAGTGATTGGAGGAATTTTGGAGAGAACTGGAGTTTCAAAGGGGTGGAGCAGGTTCTGGGAAAGGGCAGCTGGAAGTCAAGGGGGAGGAACCTGTTCATCTCTCTGTGCAATTTATGTTCATAACATTGAAAAGATTATTTCATTAAGTTGAGAGATACCTCGTTCCATGTTCTGTTAGTTGTTTTCATTTGCTTCTCGGGATGGTTTCATACCACTTTCCCTTGTTCTATGCAAAACAAAGACAGGAATGTAGAACTTTTGATAGAAAAGTGTGCAAATATACACACAGTGTTTCTGAGGTGCAGGCGTGGTTGCTTCTTTATTAACAATCATTTAAGGCAGACCTGGACAAGCAGATACTTGCTGTGAGCAAAACTGTGGTGGCTTCAGAGAGTGCTGGCAGAGGGATGCTTAGAAGCAGGTATGGAGTTCATGATCTGTGGACCCATCCTCTTTATAGACAGCATCACTCTCAGTGAAATGCCTCCAAAGTGTCATGACAGAGATAGGGTTGTACTATGTACCCTAGGGACACCAGCTGATGAATCAGACAGAACTAACAGCAAGAGAACAAAAATACAAAGGCCACAGTTACTGCAGCCAGCTGAACAAATCATTTGCAATAACAAATTTCTCCTTCCAAGCTCATGTGTGTGTGTGTGTGTTCATGCAGACATGTGTATATCTAGTTTTGTTGCTATTTTAATCAAGAGTTAAATTCTTCTTATTTCTTCTACATGAGAAAAAGTAAGAACAATAGTTAACTGTTGAAGAACAAATTAAAAGTTGCTCCTACATTTTTAATGTAAAGTACATTATGAACTCAAAATATAAAGAATTTACAGTACTTGGTAAATATTTTTCATATAAATATTAAATTAAATATTACTTTTTTCAATACCACAGTGGAGCAATACCCAAGAAACACACAGATTTTTGATATTCAAGGTAGTCCTACCCTACATAAGGCAGGCAGAACACTGCATATGCAATAAATCAATAAAATAAAAATTTAAAAATGTGTTAAAAATAAAAATTCTAGGCCTAAAAAAGATTTAAGGTATAAATTACAATTACATTGCTTATTAACTTGTTTCCCAGCATTCTGAAAATTCAGAATTACTTAAGAAATTACTTCTACAAAATTTGAAATATGAAAATAATACTGTCTGAAAATGTTAGTTGATTAACTTTGGCCTCTGATATCTTTGTATAAAGAAGACAGAGATTTTTAACCTAGTACATTATAGTTATTATAGTCACATCACCACAAATTGGACTTGTTATCAAATTAATTTTTATAGTAAATTCAACATATTTTGTCCCTATGAAGTTCAAGGTCATCAATGTCACTATGTAGCCCAGTGTAGTGGTCCATGTCTTTAATCCCAGCACCTGGGAAGCAGAGGGAAGTGGATTTCTGTGAATTCAAGGCCAGCCTATTCTACATAGACAGTTTCAGGATGGCCAGAGCAACATGAAACCCTGCCTCAAAACAAAACAACAACAAAACAACACACTCAAATCCTCCAAATGTCATTATGTAATGAGATACTGAATTCAAGTGTTTTCATTAATTTCTTCCAATGAACTTTAAGTGACCTGCTGTTTGTTTTCTAACTTTTCTCAGATTAGAACAGCATCTGCATGTGGTCCAACTCTTGCCTTAATCACATATCATTTTCAGGTGAATATGCTTTGCCATAATATAATAGACTCACTGAATACTTTTAAAACTGCAAGCTCTCTCTTTTGGCATGCTATGGATTTGTGAACTTTGTAAGTGAGTGCTGTTTTGGTTTATGTCTGGTACCCCTTTTTCTTGATGTTACCTTCAATCAGCATGGATACATTGTTTACATGCTACAAAGCACAATTTCCACATCCACCAAAGAGGAAAGTTGAGGAAATGACATCATTCTGCATTTCAAACAGTAGATACACCTGTGTTGAGTAAGATTGTAAAAGTGGTAGGAGCACTCCAGAGTTTGCACTTTCAGCAACTGGCACCACAGCATCTTTCACACCTGCCTTGCCTTTGGAAATCACACCTTTCAAGGTGTGAAGAGTGTAGGTGAATCTCAATGACCCTCTTCACCTAAGAGATGAGGTGAAAAGAGACGTTATAAATATGACATCAGAGAATTTCTATCATATTATTTCAGGATAATATTATGGAATGTTTTTTGTGGTGATGAGGATTGACTGAGGTCTCCCATATGCTGGGTATTGACTTCACCACTGAGCTGCAGTCTCACAATCCCTCTCTTTACTTTTGTTGTTGTTGTTTGAGGGACAAATGATTTACCCTGGTCATGGGAAATGCCAAGAACATCACACTGGGTCTTCACAGGTACTTTATTAAAAAATTATATTTTTATGTGCATGAATGAATTTTTTTGCCTGCATTATGGCTGTTTACCACATGAAGGCCTGTTGTCCACAGAGGCCAGAAAATGGCATCAGATTGTGAGTCCACATGTGTGTGCAAGGAATCAAACCTGGGTCCTCTGGAAGAGCAGCCAGTGTTTTTTCCTACAGAACTATCTCTGTAGCCTGGTTTTCTGGTACTTTTAAATGAAGTACCAGATAATGGTGCTTTTTTTTTTCCATTTATGGAGAAAAAAGCTGTTGACATATAGTGAAAGCTGAAGTGAATTTATATATAAACATATAAAAATTACCTACTTACTGCTCCACCCCAGTGCTACTTCTCTGCTTCTCTCACTAGAGATACAGCTCAGGGTGCACAACTACCAAGGGAGGGATCTTTCCAACAGTTCTTTTCATTGGAGGCAATGACATCTATCCTGAGAATCATAAACTACACATGAGCAAAGGACCAGAGCTAACAATGAGGGGGCTTCTTGGCCTCTTCCTCAGAAGGGGATAAGGAAAGTAAGCACACTGTCCTCTACTGAGCTTTGCAGCAATGGCAGCTGGGAATTTTGTGAAAATCTTTGTCTTCAGTCTCTGTCTTAGGGTTTTTATTGCTGTGAAAAGACATTGGGACCATGGCAACTTTATTGTTATTTTTTTCTCGACACATGTGTTCATTTTATTTATTTACTATTTAATTTGGCACTTTTTTGCCTTTCATACACTATATCACAAAGAGAGTTTCCCCTTCCTTTTCTCTTTCCAGTTCCTCCCTGCACCTTCCCTCTTTTGGAGACCCACTGCTCCTTCATTTCCCTTTAAAAAAATAAAAGCAGGCCTCCCAGGGACATGGCATAACAAGTTACAATAAGACTAGCCACAAATTCTCTTATCAAGGCTGGATGAGACAACCCAGTAGGGGTAAAATGGTAACAAGCACAGGCAGAGAGTCAGAGACAATGTCCACTCCTACTGTTCTGAGTCCCACAAGAACACCAAGCTAACAACCTTAGAATATATGCAGAGGATCTAGTGCAGATGCACTCAAGGTCCATGTTTGATGCTTCAGTCTCTTTGCGTCCCTATGAGACCTGAATAGTTGATTCTGTGGACAACCAGGGCAACTCTTATAATGAAACACTTAATTGGGGCTGGCTACCAGTTCATGGCAGGAATCATGGCAGGATGGCAGACAAGGTGCTAGAGAGGTAGCTGAGAGTAACTACATCTGGATGATCAGGCAACAGGAAGTGAGACACTGGGCCTGGCTTGAGCATCTGAAACCTCAAAGCCCACATCCAGTGGTATACTTCTTCCAACAAAACCACACCTACTCCATCAAGGTCACACCTCCTAATAGGGCTACTACCTATGGGTCTTTGGGGCCACTTTCATTCAAACCACCTTAGTTTCTTTCTCTTTTCTATGTTGCTTTATATGGCCTCAGAAGAATAATCCATGATAGCCATGATTTGGCTTTGAATAAGTTAGTTTAGCAAGTATATACCAAACCAGAGAGAGAGAGAAAGAGAGAGATGATCGAGTGCTGAAAACATCCATCATTTGAGGAAGCCTCCTTGTGATTGTCATCTGGAGTTCCCCACAGTGAAAGTCCTGGGGAAGCAGAGTTTCCAGTCAGGTGAAGTTTCCAAGTAAAAGAGCAAATGACAGTTGAAAGGTAGCAAATCAGTTGCTTACACATCAAGTAGGAACTGGGGAAGCTGAGGTTCTCAGCTGGAGTTCCTGACTGAGCTTTCTGTATGTGATTTTGCCATGATGGAACTTCTGACTTCTATTTCCACACAAGTATTTCTATATCTCAAAATGAACAACAGTAGCCTCTGGTGGGAATAGTTTACCTTCTAGTTGTATTCAAGTCCACAGTGTGTAACTCTTAGGCTTTCTTGTTCTCTCCTCCATGTCTGAGTGAGGAAGGAAGCCCATCCCTAGAGAAAGCACCTTGGAGGACACTGAGATAAACATGCTTGTCTGTGAGATGGGATAGGGGCAACCCCAATTCCAGCCAGTCTCCCATTGACTCCAAACTCTACATGAATTTAACATATATTGGATATGGTAAATTCTGCCATGCTGCAGAGGACAGTTTCCATAGATCTGGCTTTCCTGAGCCAGAACGTTTAATTCTTTTTTCTTTTTATTTTTTATTTAACTTTTATTAATTACACTTTATTCATTTTGTATTCCCCCCAGAAGCCCCTTCCTCCTCCCCTCCCGATCCCACCCTCCCTCCCTTTTCTGCATGCATGGCCCTCCCCAAGTCCACTGATAGGGGAGGTTCTCCTGTCCTTCTTTCTGATCTTAGTCTATCAGTTCTCATCAGAAGTGGCTGCATTGTCATCTTCTGTGGCCTGGTAAGGCTGCTCCCCCCTCAGGGGGAGGTGATCAAAGAGCAGGCCAATCAGATTATGTCAGAGGCAGTACCTCTTCCCATTATTATGTAAACCACTTGGACACTGATTTTGATAGTGTACATTTAGGATTATAGTCATTGTATGTAGCAGTCTATCTAGTATAGTCAATCTTCATAAGTTTTTGTAATATTTGAAGTGTGCAACATTGGCTGTAAGAGCTCTTAGACATCAATTGACTATCAATAGCCTAGTTAGTCTTCACTTAGTTTCTCAAAGGAAACCAAGTGCCAGTCTTCTAAGTATGATGTTGTATTTTTCAAGTGTTACAAAAGGCATTTTGCCTTTCTTCTTTGAAACAGGTGTCAGTTCTGAATTCAACTCTTCACCCAGGTACGAATTCACGTATTTGAAAATGCATTAAGTAATTGGAAAATGCATAGATAGAACATTAGATCTTGTGTAGTGTAGTCTGGAGGAGGCAGTGTATCATGTACTTAATGCTGCTGTATCGTGTAGTCATCACAGCACATTTGCAGATTATCTATGCCATTATGATGTACTTTTTACCAGTTGTTCACTTGCCATTCAGAGAGCTGGATTAACTGATTCATGGTCCCCATGAACAAGTCTCTATTAAGCATCTATTTACCTAGCACTTTCTCTTGCCCCTCAACAGAGAATGATTTGGATCTGGGCAACACTAGCATCAAGGTCCATATTCATAGCAGATCAATTCAGATTGTGTATTTATGTGTTGCTCCCAGTGCAGCGTTTTTCCAGGAAGCCAGATTATGTAGTCTAATTGTTTGTCCTCATATTTTTGGCAATTGCAGTGGTAACCAATACTTTGTTTTTAACCACTAAAGTTTAATTGTTTTATTCTTGAGAATTTCATGCATGAGCATAACAAAAGATGATTATAGCTACCCCCACTTTTCCCTCCATGTCTTGCCATATACCACTTCTCAACATGTCCCCATTCCAACCTTACGTCTTCAGTTAAAACATAGAATGTTAAGTGCAGTTAGTGATATTCACATGTGCATGGATGTGAGGTCAACCATGGGAGCATCACCAGAGTTTTAGCTGTGGTCACAGGATCACAGGTTTCATATAAGGAAAAGTGGACACCACACAGAGAAGTGAAGAATATCTATTGTAGAGTATAATCTAGTAACGGTATTTAGCATCTCCTTGGGATACTTTACTGGATTCCTTCACATTTTGACTTTTCACTGTGGCTTTCCCTGGAAGCTACTACCCCAACAAGTTGCAGGTTTTTTGTTTTTTTTTTTTTAGTTAGTTTTTTCCCCCCTTTGGCAATTTCATATAATGCATTATGATCACTCCTTGCCATATACTTTATCTTATCTCTACCCATTTGCCGCCAACTACTCCCACCATACCTTTCCCAGATTCATGATTTGGGATTTTTGTTTAGTGATCCATTTAGTTTTTCCAGTGTCTTAGTTAGTGTTCTGTTGCTGGGAAGAGGCACCATGACCATAGCAACTGTTACAAAGGAAAACATTTAGTTGGGGCTGGCTTACAGTTTCAGAAGTTTAGTCCATTGTCACCATGGTGGGCAGACATGGTGCTGGAGAAATAGCTGAGAGTTCTACATCTGGATGTTCAGGCAGCAGGAAGAGAGAGACTGAGCTTGGAATAGGCTTTTTGAAACCTCAAAGCCCTGCCCCAGTGACAAGCTTCCTCCAACAAGGCCACACTTTCTAATCTTTTCAAATAGTGCCACTACCTGATGACCAAGTATTCAGATCTGTGAGTGTATGGTTGGAGGGCATTCTCATTCAAACCATCACAGCCAGGGCCATCTGTGTAACCACTGAGTTTCCATACTCCCTGCAACCTGGTGGGGTATGATGTCATCAGCATAGGGCACACAGTTGAAGACAGGAACTCTGCTTTCCTTAATTCATCAGTATCAAATAGTTTAGCAGTGAGGGGTGACTCCTTAGTCTCTACTCCATGCCTGACTGTTGACAGGCCATTCTTGTGTAGACTCAATATTGGCCTCCACTGAGTGGATGAACTCAGGTGCTGTGAGTTCCTAGTTGCAGTGTCTTACCCACAAATGATGGCAGTTTGTGTAGTCCTTCTCCCTACCTTCTTTCTACACTTTTTTCTCTTAACTCTTTTATTTTTTATATGAATTATAGTTTGTTGCGACCGCATCGACCAGCAAGGAAGACACGACACTGGACTCTTCTCAATGCAGTTTATTCAGGAACCTTGAACAATCTTCTGACCACCCCGGGAAGCCCAGCCCGCCAATTAAATAGCCTATGGCCAGCCAATCCTGACAAGGTACGTGGCGCCTGCAGATTAGTCCACAACTGCGGAAGCAAGCCCGATGCACATACACAACCAAATAAGGAGTTGTTTACCGAGAGCTTTTGCCTACTAGAGGCAGAAGCCAGCGCCATCTTTAGGGTGCGGCAGAGCTTGGCTCTCCACAATAGTTTATTCATTTTGTATCCCCAGCTGTAGCCCTCTCCCTCTTCCCCTCCCAATTCAACCCTCCCTCTCTCATCTCCTCCTATGCCTCTCTCCAAGTTCACTGAGAGGGGAGGTCCCCCTCCCCTTCCATGTGACCTTAGCTTATCAGGTCTCATCAGGACTGGCTGCATTGTCTTCTTCTGTGGCCTGGCAAGGCTGCTCCCCCCCACAGGGGGAGGTGATCAAAGAGGCAGACCATGAGTTCATGTCAGAGACAGTTCCTGTTCCACTTAGTAGGGAACACACTTGGATACTGAGCTGCCATGGTCTACATCTGAGCAGATGTTCTAGATTATATCCATGAATGGTCCTTGCTTGGAGTATCAGTCTCAGAAAGATGTCTGTGCAAAGAGTTTTTGGTTCTGTTGCTCTCCTTGTGGAACTCCTGTCCTGTCCAGGTCTTATGATAACACTTCTTTCCTAAGATTCTCTGCAATCTGCCAAATTTTAGTTATGAGTCTCAGCATCTGCTTTGATATACTGCTGGGCAAAGTCTTTCAGAGATCATCTGTGCTAGGCTCCTGTCCTTTTTCCTGTTTTCCCCTTCTTCCAATGTCCATTTCGTTTGTCATTCTGACTGAGGACTGATATTCTTACCCAGGTTCCTCCTCCTTGCTTAGCTTCTTTAGGTGAACAGATTTTAATATGTTTATACTGTATTATATATCTAATATCTACTTATAAGTGACTATATACCATGTGTGTCTTTCTGCTTCTGGGATACCTTATTCAGGATGATCTTTTCTATATTCCACCATTTGCCTGCAAATATCATGATTTCCTTGTTTTTAATTGTTTAGTAGTATTCCATTGTGTAAATGTACCACAATTTCTGTATCCATTCCTCAACTAAGGTCCATCTGGGTGGTTACCAGGTTCTGGCTATAATGAAGAAAGCTGCTATGAACATGTTTGAGCAAATGTCTTTGTTCTGTACATGAGCATCTATTGATATGCATAGGAGTTGTATAGCTGGCTCTTGAAGTACTATACAGGATTGTCTGAGAAACTGCCAGATTGATTACCAAAGTGGTTGTACAAGTTTACATTCCCATCAGCAATGGAGGAGGATTCCCCTTTCTCCATATCCTCTTCAGCATGCATTCTCACATGAGTTTTTCATCTTAGCCATTCTGATGGGGATAGGTAAAATGTCAGCCTTTCCAGGATGAGAAAGGACACTGAGCATTTCTTTCAGTTTTTCTCTACCATTCTATATTCCTCGACAGAAAATTCTGTTTATCACTTGAGTTGTCACTTGAGTTTTTGATCTTAGACATTCTGATAGGTGTAAGGTGAAACTCAGGGTCATTTTGATTTACATCTCCATGCTGGCTAAGGATGTTGAGCATTTCTTTAAGTGTTTCTCTGCCATTTGATATTCCTCTATTGAGAATTCTCTGTTTAACTCCGTACAACATTTTTTAAATTGTATTCCTTGATTTTTTTGCTGTTTAACTTCTTTAGTTCTTCATATATACTGGATATTAGTCCTCTGTCAGATATAGGATTGGTGAAGATCCTTTCCCAATCTGTAGGTTGTCGTTTTTTTTCTGATGACAGTGTCCTTTGCTTTACAGAAGATTTTCATTTTCATGAGGTCCCATTTATTGATTGTTGCCTGTGCTGTTGGTGTAATGTTCAGGAAGTTGTGTCCACAGTCACCTTGGTTCCTAAACATCACAAACCCAACAAAGAAAGAGAATTTCAGGCCAATCTCCCTCATGAACATCGATGCAAAAATACTCAACTAAATACTTGCAAACCGAATCCAAGAACACATCAAAGATATCATCCACTTATGACCAAGTAGGCTTCATCCCAGGCATGCAGGGGTGGTTCAGTATACAGAAATCCATCAATGTGATCCACCATATAAACAAACTGAAGAGAAAAACCACATGATTGTCTCCTTAGATGCTGAAAATGCATTTGACAGAATCTAACATCCATTCAAGTTTAAAGTCTTGGAGAGATCAGGGATACATGGCACATACCTGAACATAGTAAAGGAAATATACAGCAAGCCTATAGCCAATATCAAACTCAATGGAGAGAAACTTAAATCATTCCCATTGAAATCAGGGACAAGGCAAGGATGCCCACTCGCTCCATATCTCTTCAACATTGTTCTTGAAGTCCTTGCTAGTGTAATGAGACAATTGAAGGGGATCAACGGAATACAACTTGGAAAGGAAGAAGTCAAATTATTACTATTTGCAGATGATATGATAGTATACATGAGTGACCCCAAAAATTCTACCAGTGAACCCCTACAGCTGATTAGCACCTTCAGCCAAGTGGCCAGATACAAAATTAACTCAAAAAATCAGTATCCCTCCTGTATACAAAAGACAAAAGAGAGGAGAAAGAAATTAGAGAAACAACACCCTTCACAATAGCTACAAAGGACATAAAGTAACTTGGTGTTAACCTAACCAAGCAAGTCAAAGACTTGTATGAAAAAAAAATCAAGTCTCTGAAGAAAGAATTAAAAGAAGATATGAGAAGATGGAAAGATCTCCCATGCTCATGGCTTGGCAGGATTAATATAGTAAAAATGGCCATCTTACCAAAAGTAATCTACAGATTCAATGCAATTCCTATCAAATTACCAACACAATTCTTTACAGACCTTGATAGAAAAATTCTCACCTTCATATGGAACAACAAGAAACCCAGAATTGCTAAAAAAATTCTGTACAGTAAAAGATCTTCAGGAATTATCTCCATCCCTGATCTCAAGGTGTACTATAGAGCCACAATACTAAAAATGGCATATGCTACCATAGAAACAGACTGGTGGATCAATGGAATCAAATAGAAGACACTGACATAAATCCTCACACTTATGGACACCTGATTTTTGACAAAGATGCCAAAACCATTCAATGGAAAAAAGACAGCATCTTCAACAAATGGTGCTGGTCTAACTGGATGTCTACATGTAGAAAAATGCAAATAGGTCCATACTTATCACCCTGCACAAAACTAAAGCTGAAGTGGATCAAAACAAATACTTTTTTTTTTTTTTAGCAAGAATAATATGTGTTTATTTTAGGAATACGGAAAATAGAAATAAGCAGAAAATATCATTAATAATTTGATCACTGAGGGTGGACTTTCATTTTTTTGTAAGTTTATATTGATTGATTAAATAAAATGAAATGAGCTAATGATGAGATGAACCTATATTATTGTATAAACGCAGGTTCTTGGGAGCATCTAGGGAGGAGGAAGCAGAAGGAGAGGACCTGTTGGTGTGGGGGTGGAAAAAGAGGGCAGAAAGGAGGGAAAGCAGAAGGAAGGGTGGAAAAGTGGTAACAGAAGCAAGATGTCTGTGAAGGGTCTCTGGGAGAGAAGCCCTGCCCCTAGGTGGAGGGCAGGTTATGGCAGCCATGTCCTGCAGCAGGTTGGGACTTTGACATCCTAGCCTTTTGTTGTAATAAATAAATAATGGGAGAAGAATCTTTTCTGGATAATTCTGACTGATATTGGGGTCATTGATTTTGTGGCGTGGGGCAAAAAGCTGGAGTGTTGGCCAGTTCCCATAAGCAGGCTGTTCTGTTTGCTGCCCAGGATTTGTGAAAACCATCTACGATCAGGTCCAGCTGATGCAGTCTGTGAGGTTTAGGCCAGAGCAGCACCTGAGTTCTGGATGCAGTCCTTGAGGAAGCAGGATGCTGGAACATGTATATTTTAGGGGCAGAAGATGAAGTCAAGGAGTTTCACTTTTAGGCCCATGGTCTTGATAGTTGGGTAGGGGAGTCCCCCAACCAGGGGAGGAATTCCACACTCAGGAATAGGTAAACAAATATTTTTTACAAAATGTTTGAAGAGAAAAATAAAAGACCTCAATGAAAAACTAGAAACACTAAATCTGTGAAGAGCAAGTGGGTAATAGCCTTGAACTCATTGGCACCGGAGACAACTTTCTGAATTGAACAACAATAGTAAAGGCATTAAGATCAACACTTAATAATTGGGACCTCATGAAACTGGAAACTTCTGTAGAGGTGACTGTCAAAGAGGACAAATGACAATCCAGAAAATGGAAGAGATTCTTTATCAACTCCACATATGACAGAGGGATAATGCTATGTATATATAATTTAAGAAACTAGACATTAACAAACTAAATAATCCAATCACATTGATGTGAATATTCATAATAAGGCAATGTGATGTTCCACTGGGACACTGGAAATGTGTTTATTTTATCAGGCTATTAACCAATGATTAGGAAGCTGGAAAAATATTCCACAACACTTTTTGGGCAAGAGTCCTTGAAGAATTTATTTCTCTAATCCTTCTTCTGAGTGATGAATTAATCATGCTATTGTTTTCCAGAATGTTCAACAAGAAATAGAGAACTGAACATACTTGAATGAACAGGAAGCACTCAAAACCAGAGTATCATGATACTGAAAACTTGGCTGTATATATATATAAAAATAACAAAAACATTAATGGTTAAGCAATATGTAGACAAAGAATATGTCATTTTTCTAGGTGATTCTGTATCCTTCAAAGTTTCTTCCAACCAATGTGATAATTCCCATCCTCCTGAAATCCATCACACTCTAGGCACTTACAAACTAACACAGAAAGAAGGAAAGAAAGAAAGAAAGAAAGAAAGAAAGAAAGAAAGAAA
>NW_026590308.1:0-22646 GCF_907164565.1 Psammomys obesus
CTTAGATTGTGTGACACATGTTTACCGAGGCACCTGTTGTCTGCATGTTCGTGTCGTTTCCAGGTTCTGGCTTTGATAACGCGCTGTGAGCATTTGTGTGCAGCCCTTTGTCAGCGCTCACTGAAACATGTGCTGTAGCTAGTTAGTCTGCAGAGACCCCACGCCCACCTCACTAGCCACAGTAGACGTGTGAGGGGAGGAGGGGCTCACCGCAGGACTGGATCACCACAGTCCTTCTTTCTCCTGAGAAATAGCAGCTGCTGCAAGGAGCAGGCTGCTGACCCAAGAATGCTGTTCAGGGTCCTTTTTCTGAAGTACAAATGTGTTTTCCACTTGGGTTGCTGAAATGCAGCCACAGAAGCCTGAAGCTGCCAAGCCTGTCTACCGGGGATGCATGGAGGAAGCTCTTCTTTAATCATATAAGAGAATCAGTACCATGCAGAAGAAAGACAGAACCACAGCTAGAGAAAGAGAGAGACAGAGAGAGCCCCTGTCCACTGCATAAATTAGAGTGAAGCCTGGCAATAGCACCTTATTGAGACAGAACTGGGAATCTGAAGAACCCAATGAATGAGACACTGGGGCGACAGGAGAAGGACCTGGCGCAAACAGCTGAATTCCTAAGTCCTGTTCTCAAGGTGCTGCTTTCTTGAGTTTGAGGAGAGACGAGGTGCTAGCTTGAGGGGGTGACAGAATGATCAGAGGCTGATCCCCAGCTGTAAAGAAAGAGAAGGCAGAAAATGGTTTCTCTTATGTCTTCCTTTTGCCCATGCTCTGTCTGGCTTGGTAGGTGCCAAGGCCACGCTACTGTGCCTGTGATGGAACCTGAGGATAGGGAGATGAAGCAGAGGGTCTGCCTTTCAGAACCTCACACATTAACAGAGGAGGGAAAGCTCGTGCTGCCTGGGGTGAGGGCGACAGAGACTTAGAGATAAAGAGAGAAGCAGACAAGAGCATCACCCAGTGTCCTAGAAGGTCTGTGGAAAGTGGGAGAAGCCTGAGATGCCAGAAGCAGGGGTCAGCGGGAAAGGCCTGAGTGCCAGGTTCAGCTTCTGCCATAGGCATTGAAGACTGGCAAAGGCCAACATGACAAAGCAGCGTAGGCTAGGTAGGTGGCTTAGACAACAGGAACGCTTGTTCTCACTAGTGTGAAAACTTGCTGGCCAGTTTGGTTCCTGCAGAGGCCTGACTTTGGTCTGTAGATGGTGTGTTTTCATGTATCCTCAATCTGTCTCCCCTCTGTTTGTTGGTGTCTATGTTTCTTTTCTTGCCAAGGCATCAGTCAGACTGGGGTAGCATTCACCCTTATGACCTGTTTTTGACTTACTCATCCTTTTAATTGCCCATGTCTCAGTACTGGTGCATTCTAAGATCCTGGGGGTCAGACACCTACATAGAAGTTGGGAGGGCAGCCCGGAGCAGGAGCCATTGGTGATTTTCAAAGGGGAAACACATGAACAGATTGAACCATTACTTTGAACCATTACTGGTGACAGTGTGAAGGAGGGATGGATGAAAGGAGGACAAGACCGGACACCGCATGCTTGTTCAAGGCTTTGGGGATTGTCCAGGCAAGGTTGTTATGCTACAACCAACATGGAAGATTCCTGTGACCCTAACACATGCAAGGAGTTCTTGTGACAAGCATGTATACAGTTCTGCAGTAGCAGATATCAGCTTAGGTCCCCTCGTTCAGTTGTGACAGCACCCCATGCCACATGTTGAAGCTCATACACTTTGGGTGCCAGTTAAACCACTAGGTTGGTTTGCTTATGATTCTGATGAATCAGCTCTAATTGGAGGATCCCACAACCCTCTGCTTGGGTGTGATTAATTACCACCAGCAGCTCACAGAACTTAGAGGGACACTTAAATTCACCACTTTATTACAAAGGACGTGACAATGGACTAGATTAAGAAATAAATACGTGAAAATATGGACAAAGGTGCAGAGTTCCCGCGCTGTGGCTAGGCTTGCCATCCTTCAAGATCCCTTGTGTTCCAATATCGAAAACCACTCTAAAGCCATCCTCTGGCTTTGCATGGAGATGTCATTGCAGGGGCATGGCTGTGAGTACAGAAGAGGGAACCCAGCAGGACCTTTCTATCCACGTGCTCCTGGCCCTTTACAACTTTCCTTCCTCCTGGACTCCTTGGGAATGAGCAGGGTCTGTGACACCCCTGTCCCACAGCCTTCCAGGCTCAGTGTGGATCCTGTTCTGTTACTTGTCACAGTTCTGATGCTCATTCCTAATTTGGTAATGGAGATTTATTTTGATGTGGCATAGTGACCAAATCACATGGAGACGGGAGCCTGCTTGGAGTCCACTATGTGACAATT
The DNA here is from genome assembly GCF_907164565.1 of Psammomys obesus. Taxonomy (NCBI): domain Eukaryota; kingdom Metazoa; phylum Chordata; class Mammalia; order Rodentia; family Muridae; genus Psammomys; species Psammomys obesus. The sequence goes on from NW_026590308.1 coordinate 2,342, forward strand.
ACCAGATGACTGATTCAGGAGTTGTTTTAGTTTTAGAACCTCAGTTTTCCTATGTAAATAAGGATGAACATAACAATAGCAGTTCCCTTCTATGTGTGTTGAAAGCATAAAATGAGATAGAGAATAAAGGAGGTTTGTTTTTTCCCAGAAATAGTTTTGTTTTTGGATATGGAGTCTCTTTTAGCCCAGGCTAGCTTCAGTCTCTCCATGTGTTCAAAAATGGCTGTGAACACATTCTGATCCTCCTGCCTCTACCTCCAAAATGCTGGGATTACAGATGGGTAGCACCACACACAGTTTATATGCTATTAGGGATTGAACCTGGGTCTTCATGTATTGCAAGGAAAGGACCCTATTAACTGGCCTCACTCCCAGCCTAAGGATTTAAAAACTTTAAAATAGATTTATATCTGGCATTTATTGCACTTTGCATCCACAGGAAACTGTATATATATCCGGAGGTGGGACTGGGAGGCAGATAATATTTACAGAACAAACTAGGGGCCACAGTCTCTTGAGTTGCCAATGGTGAGTGCTGGCTGTGAACCACCAGTGCCTCTTTCTTCTGGCCCCAGGTCCCAGAACTGGTTGGGTAGTAGTGGTAGCAGTACATGAGAAAGCAAGGCTCTTCTCTGGGCTGTTTGAATAAAATTACCAGGAGAGGAAAAATCAAAACAATGAAGCTTGATTTCAGCAAATGCTGGAATCTGGGGAGCATGTTTAATATCCCTAAGACAAAGGCAAGGGATCAAGTAGACAAAAGCAGAGGACAACATGGAGAGAAAGCCAGAAGTGGCAATATGAAAGCAAAGGACCAAATCAGAGGAGACTGGAAAAGCAAAGACAAAGGCTCTCCTGGAATCTCCCCTATTTCACACTTAGTATTCAGGCCTCATTTTCTTAAGCCTTGGGGGAGAAGGCAGGAGCTGTTGTATTTAACATCACTTGGGTGTCATGCCTGGTTAGCATCAACTCACTATTAATAATATTGTTGTTTGCAAGAAGTGATCCTTAAAAATGTTGGCAGGTTCATCATTATATATAATAACAACATTTTCAAGAATGCTGTACCTCCCTCAGATCTACCAGATGTGGGACTGCTAAGGGAAGGACTTCTAAACTGAAACCTGAAGGCTAAGCAAAGCTTAGTCCTGAAAAGAATGGGCAAAGAATAGTTCAGGCTGAGGAGAGAGCTCAGCTGTGGATTTCCTCAAGGCAACTTCTCTGTAGTCGATGTAGGCAGCATTCAGTATAAAAGATCCTTCTCTCTCATGTCCTCAGAGTCCACACCAACAGCTGCTAAGTGTCTTGGCTATGATCAAGGCTGAAACTCTTGCCAACAGTTGGACAGAGTTACCCATGAGGCCCAGCCTAACCCATCCCTGCTATGAGAACAGACTTCGGGTATGTGATTGAACTGAAAGAGCTGGCATAGTTGAAGTGGGCTCAGTTGCCCTCAGAAGTGGGTTTCTTACATGCAATTGTCTAGATCTTCTTGACACACCACTGTTGTTCTTTCCTGTGCAACTCTTTGTGGTGATTTGGTAACCCATCTTTTTATTGCCTCCACTCACCTCTTCTGTGATTTCTTCTGCTGCCATCATCCTCACCACTGTGGACATTTCCCAAGCCAGACATGTCAGAGCCACTCTTCCATCATTTTTGAGGATCATAGATCCACCTTGGCACTGTGGCTTCAGTGAATTAGTTGCCTCTGATTGATTCTCATGGCCACTGACTCCTGTTCAGGTCTGTGGCTCAGGCCTCAGCTAGCTTATTTGTCTTTAAGTTCTCATCATGGTTCTCTCTTTGATGCCTGTCTCAATTTTTCCACCCCTCAGCTCTGAACTTCTTTCTCTGTAAAGGAATCCCATAAAGTTGCTTCATCCCTCGGTATCAGGAAGCAGCATCAACTTCTGTTTGTGTCCTTTCTGCCTACTGCTCTTCTCTCTCACCTGCCACTCACTCCTTGGCCATCTGTTTCTAGTGCTTTTGTGCAGTCTTTGATTCATTCTTTCAGTTAAGAATTCATTCAATAAATATGAATTGAGTGTCTATGTTGGATGGTGAGACGCACTGAGGATACACAGCAAGATAGAGACCCAGTCTCTGCCCTTGTGGAGTCTGCATTTTCACAAATATATGTCCAAATTTTAACCAAAGGACTATTTCAAGCCATCGTGAGACAGGAAGACTTCCCCAACAGCAGATTAGATGAGTTTCTAAGATTGGAAGTCAACGAACAAGGTATTCACCACAGGTCTAGGGAAAGTTAGCAATGGGAAATAAGGTTGGAGATGTTTAGACTGCTCATGGGATTCTTGAATACCAGAATTTCAATTTTAGACTCAGTTTAAAAGTCCACTTGAGTGTGTCGTGAACCTCCAGTAGCAGAGGAGCTGCTTAGAAATCCTCCTGCAAGTGTCCAGATGAGCGCCTTCCTCTCCTGTTCTATAATTCAGCCTGTCAGCTCATGCCACAGCCAGGCTCTGGTAAGGTCTTCTTTACCATCACTTCTACAGCAGCTCTTCAGAGGACCTAAGAAGCAAAGGGTTGTGTATTTTGCTGTTCTTATCGCCACCTTCATAGAAGTAGTTTGGCAAAGATATCAGGGCAACAAAGCCAAGCTCCACTTCAGTTGTTCCAAGCTTCGATCAGTTTCCTCCCATCCACAGAGCAGGTAGGACTTGGAAAGTGCTCACGATAGCCTAAGATGGCCGGCGGAGGAAGAAAGGGGGGGCTGTTGTCCCCTCTTCCTAGTTTGGGTTTCTTTGTTCAGAGCCACATGGCTGCACATGTCAGGGGAAGGCGAGCAGCGTGGCCCCTGAACTTGACAGCGGGGCTGTGCTTCATCTCTCCTCGCGGCTGACATCTGGGAACCCCACGGGAAAGCGGTGTGCTGCCCACCTTCCTTCTCATCAGCATCTGCTTTGGAGGGCAGATGTGGAAGTAGTCAAGCTTCTAAGTAGGTGGGACGCCAGAAACCTCACTTCAAAGCGCAGGCTGTGCCCTTCTCCTGGTGTGCCGCACTCTGCAGACTCAAGCTCTGTCTTCTCTGGAAGCTGGGACCAGTTTCCTCCCATAAAGCAAAGCTGTGGCTCTTCAAAGGGATGTGGAAATTCACGTTGACTGACAAGCATCTGAGGAGAGGGGCCTGTCCTGAAGGCAGGCCAGGCATCTGTGCAGTGTTCTTTGCCTCCTCCAGGGTAACTGAGCTATGACAGCTCCCTGGTCCTGGAGCTAAGTCAGGGAGGGTTAGAGGACAAAGACAACCCCATAGGAAGGCCAGCAGAAAGGTGGGTTCTGGATTTCTAAGGAATCTATGCTTGTCTTCCTTCCCAGCCTTGCTGAAGTCTGAGAACTTTGGAATGATGTCTAGTGTTAGAAACAGAAGTGAAAAAACCATTGTGTGTAACTTGAAAACCTCTCTGTGTGACTTGGAATAATGTAATGTTTGCAAGATAAGGGACCAGATACAAGGAAGCTACATTATGAGCCAAGCCCAAGACAGGCTCTGATATGGCAATGGAATACCCAAGGTGGCTGTGATATCTTAGTGAATGAGCTGTAACCTGTGAGCCCAAATAGCCCATAGCTAATGCTCATGGGAGCAATACTAAAACTGGAACTTTAGAGGCAGCCCTAGGACAGCACTCCTAGGTTCCTGATATGGCATCCTAAACCTCTGTGCTGACACCCATTGGCAACAGGATTTTGAGACTGGCCACCAAGTCATTCCGGCTCCAGCAGACTCAGGGTCTCCCCGCACTGCTGCTGAATTCACACAGGCCTGCCTATCATCGCTAGCCACTGACTAACACTCTCAAGGACCTTCTGGGACTTGGAACAGTGCCATCTTCCCAGGCTGCCACAGCTGAGGAAACCCTTTTCATCCCCCAGCAGATGCTGGTTGAGCTTGCTCCTAATGTGTCCTCACTCGGCACATTAGAACCCTGCAGCATTTTCTGGCCGACTCCTCTCCACTCCCAACCAACAGTGAGATGTCCCAGAGACTTCCATAATCTTTACAGTAGCATGGTATAGGGGGTGTTTGTGTGAATAAACCAAACACGTCCAAAAAGCGAATCCCGTGTGGACTGCCTACATATTGATACCCTACAGCCCACTGGCTCTATTGTCTCACAGGGTAACAACTCAGTTTTGCCACTAAAACCCCTTTCAAATGAGCCCAGGAACTAGCAATTTTATTCTTATGCAAAGAAAAGTCTCTCAGAAAGATACATTGGTTTGAAAGGCTTGTTCATTATAGTTGAGAAATAGCTTGCATTCCCACACCCTCATCGTTAAATATAAAGCTCCAAATTAAGGAATTATACATTTGTATTTACACATGGAAAGCATCCCTGGTAAATTTACCAAAAATGTCTGCATAGCGAGTTTCAGGCTACATAGCTAGACTGTGTGAAAAATAAACTTACAAAAAAAGAAAGAGAAAAAATATAGGCTGGGTGAGATTAATAGAAAGTTAGACGATCCGTGAGAGTTGTAAGATGAAGTTAACCCATTCCTCCCCAGGTCATTTATGCTCATAGTGTTTCATCCCAGCAAAGACATGTCTAACTGAGACAGGTATTATGGCCATAGGTGGAGAATGGTGGCCCACTCACTGCCAGTTGGCTTGTAGACTACGCCCACATGAAGGGAGGACAGAACAGGAGTTTAGATGTTTAGCATATAGCCAGTAGCCATGAGCTGGGTGTAGTGGCGCACACCTGTGGTCCCAGCGCTCAGAAGGCAGAGGCAGGTGGATCTCTGCGAGTTGTGAGCAAGCCTGGTCTACTTAGTGAGTTCTAGCCCAGCCAAGGCTACACAGGGAGACCTTGTCTGATGAAACAAAACAAAATGTAGCCTTGAGATTTCTGTAATTCACACAGTCACAAAAAGGTTTATTCTATTAATTTTTTTGAAAAATTTCAATCTAGGGGTAGGGAAGAGAGCTCAGTTGTTCATTTATCATACAAGCAAGTCCTGAGATTGGCTCCCCAGCACACACAGAAAAAGCTGGGTGCTGCAGCATGCATCTGTAATTCTAACACTGAGGAAATGGAGACAGGCAGGTCCTTGGAGCCCACTTGGCAGCCAGGCTAGCCAAATATGTGAGATGCACTATCACTGAGAGCCATCTCAAAAACTAATGCAGAGAAGTGATTGTCAACCTCTGGCCTCTACACATGTGCACACAACGCACAAGCACTCACACACAAATGAAGCACACACATACACACACCATATCTAAAGAGTTGGAGGTATAGCCCAATGGCAAAGCACTTGCCTAGTCTCCATAGACAGCACCATAAAAAATAAAACAAAAGAAAGTTGTCTACAAAACATTCCCAAGTACCTTATTTTTCTATACCTGATTGAGTTAAACTCATATAAGCTATTCCTAATTTAATTTTAAAAGTTATTCAGAAACATTTACCAAGAACCTACTATAACCCAGCCTCCATACCAGATGATAGACACAGATGAGTAAACAATCTTTGCTGATAGGCAATTGGGGATCCTGAAAAGCTAGGGAGGAAAGCTGCATCCCCTCATGAAGACACATATGGTTTTCTAGGGCATTTTATCTGCCTTTAGTGGGGTACGCTGCACCTGTAAACCAGTGGGAGCGCAGAACTGCCCACATGCTCACCTGAAACTATGATATGGTAAGCGTACTAACGGACGGACAGGCACAGGTGCTATGAATAGATCCATTTTATCCCATCATAGCCAGGAGGTGTCTGATGGGATGTGGGAGATATGAGCCCTGAAGGAGGTCTCAGGGGCTGATGGCACTCATTTTAGGGGCATCAATTTATACTTAAGAGCTTGTAGCACCAAGAAGGTATAAGGTCACCCACAGTATATGATGCTGGAAGAGACCAGTAAGGTCATCACCATCATTGTCATCATTCTATGAAACTTGTTCTTTCCCTGTGCCAGCCACTGCCCCAGTCATTGTTAGGTCAGGTGCTGTGGGACCCTAGGCACTACAACATTTAGAATGCTGACATGTGAGAATGATGTCTCCACAAGTCTGAAGTGGGGGGGAGCCTCGAGAGAAGAGGAGGGAATAATGTCCAAGAAACAGCACAAGACAGCATTTTCTGAGCAGAGAGGTCAGCAGGGACCCATGCTGCAACAACACCAAGGAAAGTGGAAAGGACCCATTGGTATGATAATTCAGGAGTGGGGTGGACTTTATGAAAAAGATTTTTTTTTTTTAAAGAGTGATGAGGGAAAGTGAGGACTAGTATTACCAAGGATTGGGAAAAGGATGGAATGCAGGTAGGAGCTGACTGAGGGGAAGCTGGACAAGAAAACAAGACAAAACACAAAACAGCAGAATTTGGAAGGAAGAAAACAAGTAGGAAAGAACATCGGAGAAGACAAGATGGAAGAGGTTGGAAGGAGTGGTCTGTTTCCACAAAGAAGGCAGGCAGAAGAGGGTCGCCCCTCCCCTCCATGGCGAACTATAAGCAGCTAATGGTTTTGCTGGGGAGTCATAAGCCTAGGTCGTGTAGCCACTGCTAAGCTGTCCTTGCTCAAGCAGATAACCTCACCCATGTTCAGGCAAGCAACACTAATGAAACGCAGTGAGCCACATAGTGTGTACACACATGCACACACAGACAAAAGGCATGAAATTACGACTGCAACTCGTAAGGAAGAAGGGGTTTGGGGCGAGGAGAGAGGAATGAGAGGGAATACTGAGGCAGATGCATATGAGGGAAGTTCATTATACATGTATGAAATTATGAAAGAATAAATACATTTTAAAATAATGGGAGCAGAAGAAAGACTAGATGGGCAAAATGTGAACAAGAGGCTGAACAGAAGGGTGAGCCCTGAAGCCGGAAAGGGGCTCATCTTCCTAAGTGAACCCTCTGACTAGAAGACAGGCTGATGCAGGAGTGTAAACATGTTACACAGTTGACATTTGTCCTGTGAAAATCGTCAGTACCAAACGATATCACAATAAGAGAATGAAGCCTATTGACCAATCACACAGCTCTCGGGGGGTGGGGTAGGATACTGGGGACAGACGATTTTGGTAATAAAAGCTTTGTGGTGAGTCCAGGCAGGTGCAGGTTTCGTAGACCTTGAAGCGCACATGACTTTGTAAGCATCTATAGGTAAGAGAGTTTGGAATTATAAACGCAAGGTTAAGTTCAGGGATCTGAGCAAGAAGTAGCCGCTAAAGCACACATTGATTTATCTTGGCAGAATAACCTGCTCCAAGTAGATGCCTGCCTTCCAGGGAGGATTTGCCTTAAACAGATGGTTGAGACCTGCAGGAGCTAGTGTCTCACGGTGCCATAACTGACTGCGGCCTAGAAAGAGTCCAGAGTTGTTTGGTATTAAACTAAGGGCTACGGACAGTCACAAAGGACTGAGGAAAGAGAGAGAGAAATGCCTGTGGGAGTTACCCACAGGGGCCTCAAAAAAAGGTCTGACCCCAAAGGATGTTGGGGGACTTAGAAAGGATGGAATGAAGGCAAGAGGCCACTCCTGGAAAAGGGTCTGCATAGGCCAAGGATCTGGGAAATGAAAGGGCTTTGTGACGAGGCCTCAAAAGATCTTAGATGCAATATAGGACGTTGAGGCAGAGATTTTTTTTTTCTTGAGGCCACAGATTTATTTAATGCCATGGACAGATGGACAGACAGCAGTGTAGCAGGGGCTCCGGTGCTAGGGACAGACCGCATGGCGGGGCCTCTGAAGAGAAGAATCAGAGCCAGTGTGGCAGAAGTGTGAGTCTCTTTATACCTTTGGTTTTTTTGTTTTTTTTTTTTTTTGGGTGGGGGGGGCGTCCAGGGGAGTTTTTGGCTCAATCAGGCTCTCTGATTTATGGGTAAGAGACAGAAAGAGGGGCAGGCAACAAGATGTATGGCCACTGATACCTGCTTTGTTGTAGACGCCCTTCACTGGGTGGGAGGCCCTGCCACCTGAAAGTGTTAGCTGAAGCCAGACGCCTCCATGGGTTCCTGTCTGTATCTGTGAAGGGGGAATTGCTGCTGCAAGGTCCTGTGGCCTGAGGGGCAGCTGGATGCTACCATTTCATTCTTCTGGAACCACAGATGATCAGACCCAGACGGAAGATGAAACGCCCTGCTGAGACGCCAGCTTGAGGCACTGAATCAGCTCAGAAAGGCCAGGTGTCAGCAAGCTCTATCAGCTTAGCGGGTCGAATCTACCCCGCCTCCTGCTTTTATAAATAATGTATTATTGGAGCGTGGCCTCACTCACTCCTTTGCATGCTGCGGCGGTTGCCTTTCTGGAAGGAATTGAGACATTGCCTCAGAGACCTTATATTTCACAGACAGTCAGGACAGTGAAAATTGCTGGTAGGTGGGACACCTGTAACTTCAGCATGTGGGAGGATCAGAAGTTCAAGGCCAGCCTAAGCTACCCAAGGAGACTGCACTGGCTAGCTTTAAGTTAACTTGACAGAAGCTAGAGTCACCTGAGGGGAAGGAACCTCAGTGGAGAAATTGCCTCCATAAAATCAGGCTGCAGGTAAATTAGTGATTGGTGTGGGAGGGCCGGGCCCAGTTGTGGGTGTGCTGCCCTTGGGCCTCTGCATCAGCTCCTGCCTGCAGGTACCCACCGGTTTGCATTCCTGTCTTGGCTTCCCTTAGTGATCTGTGACTCAGTGTGTGTAAGCCAAACGAACCCTCTCTTCCGCAGGTTGCTTTTGGCCATGGTGTTTTATCACAGAGATAGAAAATCTAACTAAGACATGGATTCTATAGCCAAAGCCAAGAGCTTGGGGGTACAGTGCTTGCCTAGCGTGCACAATGCCCTGGGTTAAATAGCCAAGATGGGGGAAAATATTTCATAAAAACATAGAACTTTATAAGAATCTAAAGCTGTGAGCTAATATTAAGGTTTAAATTTCCAGAACTTCTGAAACGTAAATGATGAGAATTTTAAGTCAAAGAATACCAGACATAAAGTCTGTTTATGAAGAAAATAATTAAAGTTTTATTGGAGGCTATTCTGAACAAGCTGATATATTTATAGCTTCTTCACTAAAGCTGGAAGGCAGATCTGGAAAATGTTAATTGAAGTGTTTTCTTAGTTTGCAGACAATTCGCCTTAGGATAACTTAGGTTGGAAGCTGCACATTGTCCGGTTCTGCAGTTCTCCAGCATTATCTGTTTTTCCTGGAGCTCTTTTGTTTCCAAATCTTTCAGAAATCAGTTGGGACCAATTATTTTCCACACAATTAAAGTCAAGTAGTCTGTGCTGAACAGTTCTGTAATATAGCTGTTTCTCCTCTGTCTGAGGAACTTCACATGACTCTGGTCTTATGATATATGTACTTACAATTTAATATCCCCAGAAAGGTTTTCCACTTTCTGAGCACTGTTCATTCCTCTGTTCTTGCAGCCCCCAAACACCCCCGGGTTTGAGAAATGTTGCTTTTTACTTTTTTATGAGAAGAAATAGACGGAACAGTTATGTACAGGGAGTTGTATTTAGAAAAGAAAAGTAAATGCAGTATTTTAGGTAATGACAAACTATTTCTCTCTTTAGAATTTCTTTTAGGCTGGAGAGCTGTCTCAGCAGTCAAGAAAGAGCACTTTGGTTTGGTTCCCAGCACCTACATCAGGTGGCTCACAAGTTCCAGGGGCCTCAATGCCTTCTTCTGGCCTCCACAGACACCTGAATACACATGTATATGTATATGTATATGTATATGTATATGTATATGTATATGTATATGTATATGTATATGTATATGTATATATACATATATAACTCTCTCACACACACAGTAAAAACAGACAACTTATTTAAAAATAAAAGTAAAGGGGGCTAGAGAAATAACTCGGAGGTTGAGAGCACTTGCTGTTCTCGTTCCCAGAAGTCACAGAGTGGCTCATAACCACCCTTATCTGCGCCCTCTCCTGGCGTCTGCAGGCACTGCATGCATATGGCGTACATACATAACTATAGGCGAAGCAATCGTACACACAAAATGAAATAATCTTTTTTGTTTGTTTGTTTTTCTTTTTCTTTTTAGAGACAGTGTCTCACTATGTAGACCAGACTAGATTTGAACGCATAGAAATCCATAAAGGTCACAGAATAAAGACCTTAATGTTATGCTGCTGAAAATAAATGAGATTATACGTAAATGAAAAAAAGATAGTTCTTCTTCATAGTGTAATTGCAAAAACCAAATGCAGAAAGAAGGAGAGTGACAAAAAAAATAACTAAAGTGGAAGATCACAGTAGTGGCTGCGGGCAGAAACCACTAAAATGCTAAATTTTGAAGATATAATGAAAAAAGTACTTTTGAAAATATTCCTACAAAATATCTGTCAACTACAAAGGCTATAATAGTAATTCTGAAACTCTGGAAATAACGCATTAACCAAGATTTCTGGATTAACATCACTAGCAATAAGACACTAGGTTATGAATTTCACGGGAGAAGGGCACTTCTATATTGTTCTTGGCAAAAGTAACTAAACACGAGGCAGATCAGAGAAGGATAAACTCAGGAACATTTTATAAAATATATGGATACTATTCTTTGAAGTATCCAGGTCATAAGAGAAGAAAGAAAAGAAAAAGAAAAAACCGGAGGACTTGTCACCAATTAGAGAGCAAGAAGCTATGACGCTGAAGGCATGTGCAAACCTCCATGAGCTCTTAGACTATGAAAGTGATGTCAGTAAGAACACTGGTGAGATCTGATGGAGCGCCATAAACTGTACTGCTCCCACGGCTCTGCAAAGTGTTAAGGTCGAAGAAAGGGACGCCAGGTGTGTGACACATACCTGTAATCCCAGAAGTTGAGAGACTGAAACTAGAGGCCCAAGTTCCAGGCCAGCCTGGGCTGCTTAATAAGGAACTGTCTCAAAAACAAAACAAAATTATCATTGGTTAAACTCCCAGAACTGAAGGAAAGAAAGAAAGCAACAAACAAAATCAAGGTTGGGTGAGTGGCTAGAGTGCTTGCCCCACAAACATGAAGACCTGTGTTCTGATCGCCAGAACCCTAAAAAGCAGGACTTGGTAGCACATGTGTGCTGTAATCCCATTGTTCCCATAACAAGATGGAAGGCGAAGATGGGAGAATCTGGAGGACTGTGCACCAGTCATCCTGGTGTACCCAGAGGCAAACAAGAGACCACATCTGTCTTAGACAAGGCAGAGAGAGGACTGATGCCCTAGGTTGTGTTCTGACCTCCATATGCACATGGCGCGTACAAACACGAACACAGATGCACACGCAGAAATAACAAAACGCAGGGCCACAGATGTGCAGAAATGAATGTTTTGCAGCTTTCCCTGCATAATTATAAATTAGGGGCCACAGGAGTGATTCAGTAGGTCAAGAAAAATCACGAGGACCTGAGTTCGGGTCCCCGTCACCCATTTAAAGCTGGTGACCCCAGTACTGAGGGGCAGTGACTGAGTACTCAGCCCCAGTACTGAGGGGCTGAGGCTCACGAGCTGGCCAGCTAGCCTAGCCAAATTGATGGGGTCTAGGTTCAGTGAAGAGACTGTCTCAAAAAGTAAGGTGAGCTCAATAGAGAAAGACACCTGACATCAGCTATTGGCCTCTGCACCCATGCCCATGCATATTCATGTGCACACACACACACACACACACACACACACACACACACACACACGTTCTAAATTATTTCAAAATAAAAAGACATTAAAAATTAAAAATAGGAATGGCATAGTAGGTGGAATTCAATGATGGCCCCAAGACTTTTGCCCACTAGGGACTTTGCATATGTAATCAGCACTACCGATCAATTGATCTTATAATAGGGATGTTATCCAGGTGTGCAGGAGCTACTCACACAGAAGCATTTTCTCCCTCTGGTGGTAGAAGCCAGAGGTTCTAAGCCTGAGAGAGGGATTCTGTTGTGGAAGGGCCATAAGAAGGCTCATGCATACTGTCTCCTTCACAAGAGGGAAGCCACTGACTAGCAGCCAATGAGGAAGTAAGAAATCCTGACGAAAGCAGACTTTTCCTTTAGATGAGAACACCAGCAGCCAACATCTTCATTTCAGCTTTGTTGGACCCTTAGCAGTAAGCCTGGTGACATCAGGACACACTTCTGAAAACGAACTGAGAGCTCGCAGCTCCTAAATTCATAGTCCTTTGCTGTAGAGCAGTAGAACTGTAGTATCAAAACCAGTCCCACATAGGATGAAAAGCAAGACAGGGGCGGGGCAGTGGTGGTGCCCACCTGTAATCCCGGCACTTGAGAGACAGGGGCAGTCGGAACTCTGAGTTTGTGGCCAGCCTGGTCTGCAGAGTGAGTTCCAGGACAGCTGAGGCTACACGGAGAAACTCTGTCTCAAAACAAACAAGAAAAGAAAGAAAGGAAGGAAGGAAAAGAGGAGAGGAGGAGAGGGGAGGGGAGGGGAAGGGAGAAGAGAGAACAGAAGTGAGAAAAAGCAAGCCCAAACTGGCTGTTGCCTTCAAGGGCATTTAGTTTAAAGAAACAAAACAAAAAACCCAGCATTTCAGTCTTGTGTTATAGCTCAGGGGCAGAGCACTTGCATAGCATATGCACAAGGCCTGGGGTTTAACCCCCCAGCACTGTCAAACAAATAATTTAAAAAAACATTTCTAAATGTATATTTATTTAACAATGGAGTTTCCAAATATAAGAAGTAAAAGTCGCCAAATGCAGGAAGTTGCTGCTGTAGGAGTCTGCACCTTTCTTCTGAAGTGGATAGACTGGGCAGTCAGGGAGTCAGGAAGTCATGAATAACACAATGTAAACCAAATGGACCTGACTGTGTTTATTGAATCCTCCACCCTACACTAAAAAGTACACATTCTGTTCAAATCTATCTGGACTATTCGTTAATATAAGCCATATGCTTGACCATAAAAAAATCTGAATATATTTTAAAAGATTGAAATAATACAGAGTAGATATGGCCACAACAGTATTAAATTAGGAGCCACAGTGAAAAGTTATATGGAAAATTCTCCAAATGTTTTGAAAATAACCACACCTGTCTCTTACAATCCATGGATCCAGAAATAGTTGGAAACTATTTGAAAGGAATAATAATTGAAACCACATATTGACATTAGTGGGTTGACATACAGCAGTATTTGGAAGGAAACTGATACTTTAAAAAAAGTTTTTTAGATTTATTTTATTTTTAATTGTGTGTGTGTGTGTGTGTGTGTGCGCGCGCGCGCACGCGTGCATGGGTGCTGAAGGAGGCCAAAGACATTGGCTCAGTCCCTTGGAGTTGCAGTTACAGGAAGTGGTAAGCTACCTGCTGTGCATTCTAGGGACCCAAACTCTGGTCCTCTGAAAAATAGGTACGTTCTCCTCACCGCTGAGCCATCAATCCAGCCTCTCATTATGTGGCACACAACACATACATTCACACTTAGCACATAGACACACAAAAAATATAGAATAAATTTTTAAAATAGTAAAAAGCCCCAATCAGAAATGGGACAACACAAAGACAACATGTCACTGACAGTCAACAGTGATTTAGTGGCTGGGGATTTCTCACCGCCAACAATGGGCACCAAAGAGAAGTGAAACGACATTGTAGCAGGATAAGCAAATGTCACCCCAGGAACCTATGTGCGTGAACATGGCCAGGATAAATGAGCATGACGTAAGGTTATTCTTAGATGAAAGGAAGTGAAGAGAACAGAGTGCCAGGAGGCCGGCTCTGGAGAGCCGCTGAAGGAGCTCTTCAGAGAAATGAGGCCAGCAGGATACAGGCAACGAGGAGGGCAGGAGGGCTGACGAATGGGAGCCAGGTAAAACACTGCACTGCTCTGACGCTCTGAGTTTTTCATGCTGGTGAGATGGCCTGGGGACCTGAGTTCAGACCCTGGAACCCACACGATGGAAGAAGAGAACCCTCCTGCAAACTGTCCTCTAACCCCCACAATTGTGCTGTGTCACAGGTGTCCCTCCCAAAAAAATGAATGCAATTAAAAAAACATCTAGAATGCTTGAGGATTAAAAGACTTTAATTTTGTCTGAAAAAAAAAATACAGGATAACTGCATTGTAAAGTGAGAAGAAAAGGGAAAAGCATACTAATGGTGTCCCTATAGCTGAGAAAATATCGAGCTGATGAAATACTGGCTGCACATAAACTGCAACTTTAAATATATATGCTGTAATCCCTTCAGTATTCACCAGAAAACTGTCCAAGATGATAAACCAATTCGTAGGAAACTGAAATAGAAACAAAGGTCAATAAGAGAAAACAAATAAAGCCATCATACATTATCATATTACAACACATTGGTATATCAAACACCACTAAGGGCAAATTGTCGGAATGGAATTTTTATTTTATTTTATGTGTCTTTTTTGCCTGCATGTATGTATATATACATCAAATTCCCTGGAACTGGAATTGTAGATGGCTGTGAGCTGCCACATGGGTGCTGGAAGTTGAACCTAGGTCTTCTGCAAGAGCAACAAGCGCTCTTAACTGCTGAGCCATCTCTACAGACCCTAAAAGTTTTTTTTTAAATAAACAATTATATACTGTCTATAAGGAAGCTCAAATATAATGTTGTAGCTAGGTTAAAATGGTAGAAAAGGCTAGAGCATAAAATCACTAGTCAAAAGAAGACTGAAAGTTTGTATCAACAGCAGCCAAAGTAGATATCAGAGTAAAGAAAACTAAAGACACAAATGTATTGCTTGATAAAAAGGTCAACTCACCAAGAATCATGCATTTACTTTTTCAATAATCTTTTAATTATTTCTAACTATGAGGGTTTATTTGCTTATTTTTATTTTATATTTTTATTCTCAGATTCAAAAGACACTTATAAAACAAATATACCAAGTATGCTCTAGGAGAATAATATACATATCTGATAAATAAAAACCTCTATATACAAATAACACCCACTCAATAATAAAAAGGCAAACAGAAATTAAAGTGTCTAATGGGTGCGATAGCAAGACAAGACTATCAGTAGTCCTAGCTACTCAGAAGGCTGAAGCAGGAGGATGGCTGAAGCCTAAGAGCTTGAACCTACTCCACGGTACAGAGCAAGATCCTGTCTTTACAAACAAGAAGGGCCAGCAACGGAGCTCAACTGGTAAAAGCACTACTTGCTGTACGAATGTAAAGGCCTGAGTTCGATCCCTAGGTCCCCTGTAAAGGTGAAAGGTGAGAACATGTCTTCTGACTTCCACATATGTAGCATGGCATGCATGTGTGCTCATGCTGAAACGTACATGGCATGGGTGCATATGCACCCACACAACTTCATTTAAACATTAAACCTTGAGACAGGTTCTGTAAAGGAAGATACATAAATGACCAATAAACATGCAGCAAAGAAACAAAACCATCTGGGATACCATTTGCATCCACTTAGAATACCTTAAAAAAAATCAAAGCACTTCCATCCCCCCCAAAAAACTCTTATTACCAGATGTTTGTGAGAATGTGGAAAAAGAGTCTTTAGGGTTTTTGTTCGTTTGATTGCTTGCTTGCTTTTGTAGTGTTTTTTTGTTTTTGTTTTTGTTTTTGAGGCAAAGTCTTGATATGTAGCGCAACCTTGCCTCAAAATCTTACTCTTACCCCAGCCTCTTGAACCCCAGCACGTGCCAACCTCCTTAGCAGGAGAATTCTTCAGGTTTGCTGGAGGGACTATTGAAAAGCATTGTAGCCAGAGGCAGCTTGTTGTATGGGCTCCTTGGAGACTAGGGTCCCTTGAGCTCAAAGTTTCAGGGCAGCCAGGGAAACATGGTAAGAACCCATCTCAAAATAACAATTAAAAATGCTAGCCATTTGGGAGACCTGCCTGGCCATCCAACTGTCAGAACTTTTTACACTCTACACACATCATCTGTATTGTTCCCTGCCTGTGAACTGTATCTCCACGTTAAAAAAAAAAGGTAAACCTAGAACACATTGCAACACTGTTGAAAACTCCATGCTTCTGATTGCTAAGGTCCAAACTCTCCCCCACGGCTTGGAAGGGCCTACACGATCTGGCCTCCATCTGCCTTCCCTGTGGTAACTCATCCCGCCCTCCTCTTTACTGTATAGCCACATGGTTCTGCTGTCTCATGCATAGTCCTGGGACTTGCTGCTTCCTCAGCTGGAAACACAGATCCCGTGGCGCCTGGCAAACTTAGCTTGTTCTTATTCTTTGTCTTACTCCTGCCGTCCTCTCCTTACAGTTTTCCTGCCCCTGCCAAAGCAAGTGCCTTCCAATTAACCTTTGGCATTATCCTCCTTGTTTACATTTTAGCACTGCCATTATGTGTTAAATTTTGTCCTGTGTTGTTTGTTTAATTTTTTGAAAATTTTGTACGGGTTACATATGTATTTACATGTTCCATTTTCAATGTTTTCTGTCTTTGTGTGTGTGTGTGTGTGTGTGTGTGTGTGTGTGTGTGTGTGTGTGTATGTGTGTGTGTATGTGCATGTTATTCTCTTGCTTCAGTTTTTGAGAGAGGGAAGCTCACCGATTTAGCTAGACTGGCCAGCAAGTCCCAGAGAAAGCCCATCTATGCTTCTCCAGCACTGAGATTTTTATATCCACACTCAATTGTGTGGCAAGTGCTTTACCAACCGAGTCTACCCCAATGTTTTCTTCTTTAACACTGCATGGTAAGCTGGAGACGGCGGGGCATGCCTGTAGTCTGCATGTCCAGGAGGCGGCGGCAGAAGGCCTGGTGGGAGCATGACACCAGGATGAGCTACACAAATAAAAGCCATCTAAAACAAAACACTGCATTCCCCTGATCTGAAACTGAGCCACCACACAGAAAGCACTTGGTAAATACTGTTGGTTGAAAGAATGAACCACTTTCTGGGAGTGGAAGAAGGGTGGAGGTAATTCCTCAGTGAATATAGGAAACGTGGTAGAGGAACACAGTCCTTCAGTCCATTTCATCTGCATAAGTACCCTAGAATTTTTTTAGAAGAATATGATGCATGAACTGAGACAAAAAATTTCTCATGGGAATAAAAGCCTGATTCTGAACTATTAAGATATGCAGGTCAGAGTGCTTAGCATGTACAAAGCCCTAAGTTCAAGACTCATACCCCAAATAAATGGATACATACACAACGCTGGAATACAAGAAATTACCTAAAATTAAGAATATTGCGGAAGTCAGGAATTGTGAATGAGAAGAAATGTCTTACATGTGTATCGATCATTTGATCCTCCCAGACATTTGGTGTGGGCCAAAGGCTCCACATAGGGGCCACGTTTAGGGGAGTTACTCAGAAAAACATGGGTTGCCAACACTGATAGAAAGTTGAGTTGAACTTTCCAATACATAAAAGCACAAAATAAGATGGGCTGATATGTTGTAAAAAGCACATGAAGCCATTCATAACAATGCCCACACATAGAGAAGCATCCTAGACACACAACACTTGGTGTATGGTATTAGAACTCAGGTTTGTGACCGCCCAAGGATACAGCGTTCTGCCTGTATGTGTGCCTGCACGTATGGTGCAGAAGAAAGCACCAGATATCTTATAGATGGCTGTGAGCCACCATGTGGGTGCTGGGAATTGAACAGGACCTGTGGAAGAGCAGCCAATGCTCTTAACCTCTCTCCAGCCCAGTCATTTCTTGATTCTAGACATAGGATCTGTTTTTCTGGGAATAGTCACAGTCAAAATTCATTAAGCTGAACATTTTCTGTGTTTTCTTTCAACTTTTTTTTTTTTAAACTTAAAGTGTAGCCAAGTGCAGACTGCACACTTTAATGTCTACACTCAGCAGGAGAAGGGGAGGGAATGATGACCAAGAATTCAAAAGGTCATGGAGTTTCCAACCCTGGGCCAAATGAGACTTTCTCAAAACAAAAACAAAAAAAGAAAGTCTAAATATTCAAGAACATTTAGGAGTTTGGGAGGGGCGTGGTGGCAAGATATAAGGGTGGCTTTTAAAATAAAGTGACTATAAAATAACCAACTGTCACCATCGACAGCCTGTTTTTCCTCTCTCCCAGTTGAGGCAGGTTCAGTCTGCTCTCATTCTACCTACAAGAATCCCTGCCAGCGGAAGCAACTAGTTTTTATTTTATCAGTTTTTGAGGGCAAAGATATAAGCCTATGCAGGTCAATGAATACAGAAAAGCCTTGTGGGCATAGAAGGTAGTGAGGCAGTCTGCAAAAACTTTTTAAGTGCAAGGCATGTTATACCCTTCTCCCTCCCTCACCCTCAACAAGATCCAAATGGTGAACTAGAACGTCTCACACGTAGGTCTTTTCCTCCAAACTGATACTTCCCAGAGAGTACCCGGAATCAAAAGCAGCAAATTTTAGAGTGCAACCTGGGGGCCAGGTGAAGAGGGAGCTGCTGGCTCCCCAGCAGGCACTTTTCACCTCTCTACCTAGGGATCCTCTCTACCTTGCTGGGGCCAGTCAAGGAATGGATGAAACCCTTCCCCTGTCCCAGTGCCCATCCCACTCTATCTTCCTCAAGCTAGCTGCTTGCCAGCACAAAGCAGCCCTCCGAGGCTCTACCCATTGCCTCTAGAGCCGGCTACACAGGTATTTAAATTGCATTCAGACTCTGGCTATACGGCTCTTCCTGATTTCCCCAAATCTGAGCACATCTTCCCCACCCAGCAGAAAGCAGTTTGTCTCAACTCCCAGTCTTTCTCCCTGCACACTTTCCTCCAGAGCTGTCTCTTTTGGCTCAAAGGTGCCGCAGGGTTCAGGTCTCCTGTCGCAGACATCCGAGCTTTCTGGTTCCTCGCTCCCATTTCTCTAGCAACTCTTCTGTTTGGTAGCATCCCGGCTCTGGTTCCCCACCGCTTCTGACCAGTCTGAACACTTGGCTCCTTTGCTTCCCAAGTCTGACTATAACAGGGACAAATTTGCCTGGAGCCTGACGCCTGAATCCTTACCCACAGGCATCAGTGCTTGAAAGAGAAACAGTCCTAGTATGAGCAATATAGGACATGTTGGTATTCTTCTCAGTTTGAGATTCCTCCAGGCTGTCTTGAAGAACCTGAAAGAGCCCCTTTCAAAGCCCTTCCACAAATGAGTGACCCTGCGCTAGACAGAATAACAGCCTATTAGACCCCATCGTCTCCATTTGGCTGCGCTTTTCCCTGTCTGAATCTGCAATCCTCCAAAGCAATAGCGTCCGGTGTCTGGTTTCCTGAACACACACAGTCCTGCTTTGGAAAGCCTCAACCTGAAGGAGGCTGAAACCAAATACCTCAACCTACAATTTATTTCCTCTGAGTTAAGAGTCGGCCTCCTTTCTTATCTGCCTGACAGGATACTGGAGGGATCAAATCAAAAGGCTGTAATGACCCCCATTTCCAGGTAATTGCCTTTGCATGGGCTGTCCTGCCACAGACTGTGCCCACAGCAAAGTCATCAGCACTAGTGTGCCCGTCTCGAGTGCAAGCCCGCGTCTTAAGACGACGACGCAGGCATGTCTGTACCTTCAGCGCGGCTCTCACCCTTCATCTTCACAGAGCACGCTGAGTCTGGCTGGGCTTCTGATGGGGCTTCTTCCCGCCCGGGTTTGCTCTTCTGATGGCCTGTGTTGCTGGCTCTGCAACATGGCTGACCCCTCCATGAGGGATCCTTTTCTTTCCCCATATATCTCAGCAGGGCTCTGCATGCCGCCACAGCGGCTGTGAGCGCCAAAGAGCCGTCCTGGTGCTCTTTTGGCATCCTGTCTGTAAGCTGTGCTCTGTGGCCAGCTGGCTTTACAGTGATTTACGTGCTTAAACGTTTTGGAAAACTTTGCACCCAAATAACACTCGAAAGTGTGATTTTGAAATTCCAGTAAGCAGAGTGCACCAGGAACAAAGCCATCTACATACCTAAACTGTGAGAAAGTTTTCTAGAGGAGAAGCAAAAATAAATTAAATACTGAAGAAAGGTGAGGGGACTTGACAAGAAAAGGGAAATAATATGCCTCTTACAAGATATGTAACTATAGCCTAGATATAATATTAATGGAAACACTCACTGAGAAAAAATTTCTTCTTCTAGATGGGCTCACCTCTCACTACAGGCCCTGTCCCAGAGTTCATCAGTAACTGCTCTCTATGGTCAATGAGGATGATTCCAGACGAAAAGAAACATACTGAAATTAAGATGTAGTTTTCAGATCTATGGTTCTTCAAATAGAATTCAAGGGGCTCTGGCGGTCTGCAGAGTCTTCCAAATCATTCTGTGGGCTGGGTCAAAACACAAGGCACATAAAGTGCATTGGGTGCTTTGATTTTCCTTTAAGACATATTTTCCACTGAAGAGTCCGATCAAATTTAAAGGTATCACAAGAAATTGTT
>NW_026590309.1:0-12440 GCF_907164565.1 Psammomys obesus
TTGACTGGCTGTGGCTCTGCAGGAGGAGAGATTGGAGAGTCCCTGTGGCCTGCTGAACAGGACCAACACTTTATCATTGCACCCCTGGGGGACAGCGGGTCCCCTTTGCCTCCCTCCTCACAGCTTTCTGTCTTCCTTAAGTGGTGTGGAGAGGACTTCTGCTCTTGCTGTCCCTCATTCTGAGAGGGACTCTGTCCCCTTTTGGAAGCGTGGACACGAGTGGGAAAGTGTTTCCTAATTAACCCGCGTGGCTTCATTTTGTTTGCTCTCCCAAGAACATATTAATAAAATGTTTGGTTCCAGCCACTCAGCATTAGGAAAAAAATAATTTGGTGGAAGCAGACACCAAGAAATTGCTTCACAACTGCAAAACAAATGATTGTTTAAAGAATGTTTTCTTCACTCTAGACTTTTCATTTTGACGCTGTTGACGACATTCATTCAAGGTTTCAAAGCCTGAATGCTGAAGTGAACAAACGTGGAGCTTCTCACAAGTTGAAACTTGCTAACAGACTGTATGGAGAGAAAACCTACAATTTCCTTCCTGTGAGTACCTAGCTCATCCCATTCTCGAACTTCCTGAAGAGAAGCACAGCCATGTTGCAGGTCATTCATGAAAATAGCCAAGAATAGAGTTTCATTTCATAGTCTGTCTAATGCAAAGGTGGTTCCTGGATTCATTTTATTTTACTTTATTTTATTTTATTTATTTTATTTTACTTTATTTTATTTTATTTTATTTTATTTTATTTTATTTTATTAAAGCGAATACAAGGACTGAACCTGTGGCTCAGTGGGTAACATAGGTTCTCATGCAGCCTGAGAACATGGCTGTGGCTCCCAGTGCCCATGAGAGATGCCAGGCATGGCTTCACACTCTCCTGTAACCCTAGAATGTGGAAAATAAACCTATGGGGAACCCTTGAGTTTGTGGACCACCAGCCTAGTTCACTGAGAGACCTTGTGTCAAGAGAGTAAGGCAGAGAGTGAGAGCAGGACGCCTGATGTCTTTCTCTAGCCTCCGTGATTGCACAGGTATGTACACACCATACACACACACACTCTGCTCTCTCTCACACACACACACACACACACACACACACACAAACACACACCACACACACACGCACACAAAGCAGAAGGGGAATCTGAAAAGCCACTTGAAGTATAAGCAACATTTGCTGATTTCTGAAAAAGGAAATGTGAGATTAAAAAGGAATTAGTAAAGTTTGTAGTAACAGCAGAAAGGTGAAATAAAGGGCGGCGTTTGCCACTCCTGCACTGTAACCTGAAAAAATGGTTAGGACACAGCACAGGGCAGGCATAGGTAGGAAGATACTGAGTTTGAGAAACACTGTCTCAGAAAACAAAAAAAGACAGAAAGGAAGGAAGAAAAGAAGGAAGGAAGGAAGGAAGGAAGGAAGGAAGGAAGGAAGGAAGGAAGGAAGGACAGTACATTTAGTGTTAAGTTATATGATTTTCAACACAATAGCAAAATATAAAGTTTAGGTTTTAATGAACCTTTTCCATTTTAACTGCTTTTGGTTTTTCTTTTGGGGACTTTAGAAAACTTCTGTAAGGAATAGAAGTTATTCATGGCACTTCCTTTTTTAAATATAGGAGTTCTTGACTTCAACCCAGAAACTGTATGGTGCTGACTTGGCCCCTGTGGATTTCCACAATGCCTCTGAGGATGCAAGGAAGGAAATAAACCAGTGGGTCAAAGGTCAAACAGAAGGTGAGAAACTGAGCAGCACTGGCTCCTTTAGTCACCTTTCCCTTGCTGTAGCTCACACCTGACACATTCAGCTTATGGAGAAAGGGCTCATTTTGACTCACAGTTTTGGAGGTTTCAGTCTATAACCAATGGGACTTATTGCTTTGGTTCTATGGCAACACTGCTCCTCCTGTTAAGACAGCATGGGAGAGGAGGCCTGTTCACCTCACTGGTGAATAAAAAGAAAGAGGGAGAGACCAGGGTCTCACAATCACTTTCAATAGCAGTACCTCTTCCCCAAGGTAGGTTTGTTGATGAAGACCTACAGTCCCAGCACTTGGGAGGCTGAGGCAGGAGGATTGCTTTGTGCACACGTGGCAAGACCCTGTCTCAAAATAAAAGCACATAGAAAGAAAACACACTCCCCAATGACCTAATGACCCCCAGCTAGGCCACACCTTTTAAAGGTTCCTATGCCTTCCAGTGCAGAATGGAGCAGAGACCAAATCTTGAAGACACAGGCCTTTGGGTGACCCCTCTGAACCACAGCAGAGCCACTGTGCACAGACTCTTACTCTCCTGTACTCTCTCCCTGCATCTGCTTTCTCTCTTCATCAGCTTCCCAAATCATGGCTTATGTGCACTGAGGACTCAGAGGCTATTCCCTAGAATAAAGCATAATTTCAAATGTCAGAAACTTACCAGTGGAGAAATACAGACATGATTGAATGGAAGCAGTTGAGTGCTTATGGGTTCCCAAAACTACAATTTATAGTTAAAACCAATATGAAAATGCAGAATAAAGTTAATAAAAATGCCTGTCTAAAAGTATTGGTGCTCATATGGAAAGAAACAAGATGTGAAACCTCACAGAATGTGTGAAATCAGTATTTAGAAATGGCTGAATTCATAATATTTTTGCCCAACATTTTGTCCAGTATCTGCCAAGTAGCAGGTATGGAGTGGCTCACCTTTGGGCTCAATTCAGCTTTGGAATGGCTCTGTCCTCAGACCTGTGTGAGTCAGCACCCAGGGCATCCCTGTCTCCAGTTCTTTCAGTTCCCAGCAGGGCATTCAGCCCTGGGGAGAGTGGCTTCTTTTCCACAGACTTACCCACTGGATAAGACTTAAGAGATCTCTTGGATATTTGTTCAAAGTCCATTTCACAAGAGCAGGCTTCTACTTTGCAGATTGGAAGACATTGTTTACCAGTGACCAAAAAACATTTCAGTAAGGAATTTTGTTTGTTTTCTATAAGGAACAACCATTCACAAAATAATGGTTATTGCTTCCACCCAGGAAAGGAGAACGTTCATGTTCTAAACCATTGAAGATATTTGCCTTACTTTAATGGTATTTTTCTTTCTGGGTCACGGGATAGAACTTAGGACCTCAGTGAGGGCATAACAGGCACAGCCTTTTGGGTCTTACAAGTTGGTTTATTTAAAATCAAACTGGGACAAGTGGGCCTTTCCTAACTTAACACTGAGTTAAAACAAAACAAACTGTGAAGTCTAGGTTAGAATGACATTTTAGAGCTAATAAACTATCCGCTTAAATTTGGAATTTCGATATGGAACGTTACAAAAGCTGACCTTATCTTCCCAGGGAAAATTCCAGAACTGTTGGCCATGGGCGTGGTTGACAGCATGACCAAACTTGTGCTGGTGAATGCCGTCTACTTCAAGGGAATGTGGCAGGAGAAATTCATGAAACGGGACACAACCGATGCTCCCTTCCGACTGAATAAGGTCAGGTGGCACCATCTACCTGGGATGTTCTTGGTTGTGTGGGTGAGTGTCCCCATCTCCATGCCAGGCCAGGGCTTTACCATGGAGTACTCTACCCGGAGACCCCAGGTTCCCCTCTCCTCTAAAAGACAAGAGGGAATAATAACTTGAGTGAGTTTTCTTTTTTGTAACCATTTCAGAAAGACACAAAAACAGTGAAGATGATGTATCAAAAGAAAAAAATTCCATTTGGTTACATTCCTGACCTGAAGTGCAAGGTGCTGGAGATGACTTACCAGGGCGGAGAACTTAGCATGGTCATTCTGCTGCCTGAAGACACTGAGGATGAGTCCATGGGTCTTAAGAAGGTAACTGGCTCTCAACACCGTGGTTCGTGTTTCCTTTCATGGTATTGGATTTATACCTCAGTATAAATGTGCGTACACTGCAGTGTAAGCATTTGGTGTTCATCCACAGACTTTACCCAGAATCCCTTGACAAAAACGCCGCCATTTCCGTCAATATAGTCCATCAGGACTTACTCCTCTAAGGCCTGTGTTTATACAGTTATTAGTATTATTATCTCTGTTATTTATTATTTGCAGTGCCAAATTCCTTGGGCTAGGTAAGTGTTCTGTCACTGAGCCACAAGTCCAGGCCAGAAGCCTAAAGGTCAAATGTTCAGAATATTTGATGCCTTCAGTGGACCATTGTGATGGAGGAATATCTAGAGATTTAGAATTAAACGGAACAGTGATGAGTGTCCCCGCTCAGAAAGCCTCTTGAAGTAACTTTAAAGGATTATAGTGAGAACTGATTCCTGTCTTTAGGGACTGCTTGTCTCCTGACAGGGTTAGAAGCAGAGAAAACTGTGGAGATTGCAGTTTTCCCTTCAAATTTCTAGGCTGCCCTGTGGCTTAGCTCTTGTTCCCATCCCAGGCTACATTTGTAATCACGAAGGAGCCTGCTGTTATTCCAATGTACAGTGTATGTACTGCCATGAATGGGGTCCATTTGTCAATTGTGTTTTCTTGTGGGCAATCTATCTTATTACAAAATGAGGCCCTAAGAAGCTGTGTCTAAGGTAAGTGGTTCTATTCTAGTCCCATAGAGGAATAATAATAGTTGATATTTGTATGGTACTTATTCAATGGTCACAACAATGCTACGAAGCTGGTGCCATCAGTATCCCTGTGTTGTTCTATGTGTCTGCTCTATTCCACTCTTCTCTACCCTACTCTCCTGGACTCGATTCTACCCCATGGGCAAGGTTTTGCTCTGTAGCCTGGTTTGGCCTTAAGCTCACAGCCCTCCATCAGTGGCTCCTGAATGCTGGGATTGCTGGATGTCTGCCGCCATGTCAGCTGCTTGTCCTTGTTTTAAGTGAACTAAGTCCCATACATTTTGTCCCCCCACCACATTTTTTTTTACACAGGAGTTATTAGAGATTCCTTCAGTTCTTGTGGAGTTTACAGATTAGTACAACTTTTAAAAAAATAGAAGAAACTTCTAAAACTTTCCCTTGTACCATACAAGCAACTAACATTTTAAAAGCTCTTCAGGCTCATCTGTTAAGTGATTCAGTGTGATAGGGATTTAAGAAATCTTGAGTGGATAGAAGAATGGATGATTGGTGGATTAAAAGATGGAAAAAATGGAAGAATGAGAGGAACAGAATGAGTGAGTGAGTGAGTGAGTGAGTGAGGCAGAGAGAAATGGATAGATGAATGAATGATGAATAGATAGATGGAGATATAAAAAGAAGGATAGATGCTGGGTGGATGGATGAATGGATGGACAGATAAATAGATGGTTGGATGAATGGGTGACAGATTTATTGTTAAATGTTTTTGTACTTGGATCCTCAAAAACCTGGAAAATGGTTCTGCTATATTTTACCAATTGTGAGACAAAAATGAAATGTAGGTGCAATCTGTTTGGGCAGAAGCCATGAAGGAAACCTAGGAGTAGTGGCCTTTGTGAGTCTGCTCTTTTGAAGAGTACCTTCTTACAGTAAGAAGTTAAGTTCTTTCTGTCTTACATTAATTCCAGATTGAGGAACAGTTAACTTCAGAAAATCTTCGTGAATGGACCAAACGTGAGAAACTGGAAACCATTGACGTCCATGTCAAATTGCCCAGGTTCAAGTTGGAAGAGAGCTACACCCTTAACTCCAACCTTGGCCTCCTGGGAGTACAGGATCTGTTCACCAGCAGCAAGGCTGATCTGTCTGGCATGTCAGGATCCAGAGATCTTTTCATATCAAAAATTGTCCACAAGTCCTTTGTGGAAGTGAATGAGGAGGGCACAGAGGCAGCCGCTGCCACAGGGGGCATTGCTACATTCTGCATGTTGTTGCCCGAGGAAGAATTCACAGTGGATCATCCATTCCTTTTCTTCATTCGGCACAACCCAACAGCTAACCTGCTCTTCCTAGGCAGGGTCTGTTCCCCATGAAGAAAGAGACTTTAGAAATAAAAGGCAGAGCTTAGAGTTTCATTGCCTGAGATTTTAGTGTGATTATTTTCATTTATCCTTGCCAATAAAACCTCTATCCAGAAACCAATCTTTAGTTTCTTTTGTATGTTCAACCATATTGTGACTACACATCTTGACCACGTAGTGACATATAAAATCGACACAGTCTCCCAACAGGCATGGAAATGTATGGCTTCTTCCCAAGTCAGTTGTTCCTCAGTCTAGAATTAGAAGAAGGCAAAAGTAAAGAGATAAAACTGACAAGTGATAAAGTACTAGTAAAACGAATGGACCCAAAGTTGCCATTGCAACCTACTTTCTTTCATGGTTTGTGAAGTGAAACCATGCCAGCTCTTTTACAAATAGTTTCAGAAGTGACAGCAGAATGCATCCTTGGTTGTTGAAGAGGGTTAAAAGCAGAGATGCCATGGGAACAAAGAGACTGAAGGATTCCCTTCATGTGAAGATGCACCGTCTCCATGATTCTGTCCTGGAGGATTAGTGTCCTCCTTACCCAGGTTCTCTGTGGTCTTAGATGAAGCTTCTTGACATCCACTACTCAGGTTGCTATGGTGCTAGGGTGGCTTTGTGCAGTGGTGAAGGGAGTTGGGCTGGGGACTCATGATTGGTGTGACCCTTTGCTGGAGGCACTCCTTTGATGGGGCTTGAGATTCTACATCTGTCCTTCCACAACGCGGCTGGATCTTTACAAACTTAAGATTTGTTAGAATCTACAAGCGAGATAATGCCCGTCCTCTCTCTCCGTGGTCTCAGGCAGGCCAAGGCTACAGTCACAGGGGCAATTGGCTTGGCAATATGGATGGTGGTGAGGATTCCACAGGTTACAAACAAAACTGTAGCAGGTCACCAGGAAGCTTTTCCTCCTGTTCTCCCCATTCCCTACCCACAATGCCAGCACTTGCTATACTCCAGGTTTTCCTGGATGTAGCAGAAAAGGCAAGCAGTGGGCACTGCCTCTGCAGCTCTTCCTCTTGGGTTGCTCCCTTTAGTTTCAATCTGGAATGTTCTCCAAAGGTCCATGTATTAACAGTTTTGCTCCACTATAGTGTTACTGGAAGGGAGAAGAAGGGGCTCAAGGAAAGTCTTCAGATCATCATGGGGTTGTGTCCCTGAAAGGGATGTCTGTCCTGAGTCTCTTCTTCCTTCTACTCTGTCTCCATGTGACCAGTCTGGGTTTACTGCCTGATCCTTGCCACTGTCATTTGACTTTGCCACATCCATCATGTGATCATGGATACGAAGGAGTCTGAGACTGAGACCAGGTCATCCTTTGCTCTTTATAGGCTGGTTATCTATGATGCTTGTCCTGCTTGTCCAGGAAGCTGACCATCACATTCCTCCAGCAAAATCAATTGTTCTCATTCTAAATAGTGTTCCTCATACAGAAACTAAATCTAAGCAACTCTGCTCAAATCCATTTTACCTATGAGGTAACTACAAGTAAGTTGTTCAAAGTCAAAAACATTTTTAAGTCCCAGATCACAGACTAGACAGCAATGGGATGCTACAGAATGGGGCAAATAACGGCAAGAGCCCAGAGAAATTCCAGGGCAAATTTAGCCACCTGTGCCTCAGCAGCACTTGCCAGTCTGGAGAAGGTACAAGAATTGTATGATAGATTGTGTCACTCTTAGGCAAATGGAAACAGTTTGGCCTCCCAAGAGTAGGACCCCTGTTTTCCTCCTCTCCTTTTGCATGTGTGTGCAAGAAATGCTCCTAAGTGCAGCTCTCCTGCAGCCTCTGGACAACTCCTATTTCCAATCCTAAATCTGCCTGTGGGTACGTGCAGATGCAAAATTAAAGTCATCTGTGTAGGGAGCAAGCGAGTTATCCTTAAGCCTCAAATCATTATTACAATCTGCTTTTCAAATGCAGGATCCAGAGTATAATCAGAGATGACTGTGAATGGGGAGCCATGGCAACAGAGACCCAAAGCAGCACGAACAAAAGAAGACAGCAAGAGTGTAAGACTCCAAATCTTGCTGCCTCCCATACAATCCAGAGAACAACAGTATTCGAAGAGAAAGTTAGTCAATAAAAGCCAAGGGGAGACACCTCAGCAGGCAGTTGAAAACTTACAAAAGCCACCACACATCTAAATTAAAAGATACTGGAAACCCCAGAGCCAAAAAGTACAATAAAAAATTATTTCCTTAGAAAAACTTAGATAACAGCAGAAAGAATTTGTGGATTTTAAAATCTGATGGAGCAGTACATTAAAATAGTTAAGTAATTAACTGATTTTAGTTTCTTCTAGAAAGTCAAATATAGTCAATAAACTCCCAATACCAAAAGTAAGTTTGGAAAATTCAGAAGGAATGATAAACAACTCAAAAGAGTTAGGATGAAGCCAAATGGTGTTAATCTCAGCACTCAGGAGGCAGATCTTTAAGTCTGAGGCCAGCCTCGTCTACAGATAGAGTCCCGAGACTGCCAGGGCTATACACAGTAACACTGTCTCACCCCCTCCCCACCTCCACACACAAAGGGATGAAGAGAGGGAGCATACAGGGCAGAATAATACATAACACGCAAGCATTTGGGCCAGAGATGGCTCAGTCAAGCGCCTCCCCTGCAAACATGAAGACCTGAGTTTGGATCACCAAAAGCCACATAAAAACCCTGTGTGGAGGGTGCATCTGTCACTTCAGCCCTGGGGCGAGGGAGGAGAGAAGCTGATTTCTGGAGACAATTGGCCAGCTAGCTTTGCCAATCAGCAAGGTCCAGGTAGGTGCGGTAAGAGACAGTGTTCAAAATATACTGTGTGGAGTGACGAGCTGGGGCCCCCAATGCGCATGCGTGCATGTACATGAGCAACCACATACATGCACATATGTGTAGGTGCATCCATGCCCACACAAGTTGTTCCCTCACCAACACATACAAATGCCCCACATACACACAGAGCAAAAGAAAAAAAGCTAACATTCCAAATGCTTATTTCCAATGGAGAAAAGGCCTGGGTGCATACTCTAAACCCTAGCAGAGGAAACCAAGCAACTCTGTCCTAGCAAGAAAACCAAGCAAAAGGCCTGTCCTAGAAAACCTGCAGAAATCTTAAGACAAACTCATAAAATCAAGCGAATAAAAGGGACCCGTGACAGGGCAGCACACTAACCGCACAGCTAACCACTGCAGCTGGGGAAGCCAAACTGCAGAGAGATCATCCGGTTTTCCCGGAGTAGCAAACTCCAGATCCTGCCAACCTCAGCCTGGTTTGTGTTGGGGAAAGATAACCTCCAAGACGCATTCAGATAAAAACTAAGAGCACTGATGCAAGTAGACTTTGCCTTAAACCATACTGAGGAATAGTCTTTATGCACCTAAATGTCACAGTTGGAAGACAAAATTAAAAAGGGAAAAATGGGCATTTGTGATAAATTTAAGTGAATATTGATCACATAAAATGGTAGCAATAGTGTCTAAAGAGCTTCCAGTGTATACAGAATTAAAATCAATAATGAGCAGGGTTGGGAGCTTGTGACCACAGTTATAGATATCTAAGATGCCGATGCCAGAGGATGATTTCAGTTCATGTTTTCAAAGAGGCTAGCAGGCACAGCATCACAACACATTGAAACTATAGTTATGAATAAATAAAAAGAAGTGCTAATGTAGAAGTTATAGGGCAAGGAATGGAGTTTACCTCTCTATGGTCCTTGGGCTAGAGGTATAGTTCAGTCTCTAGCACTTCCTTCCTTTGAAAAATTTTTTTCCAAGATATTTGCATTGTATGGAAAGATAATCCAGGGATGGGTGCTGAAATTTCCAAGGTCTCGGGAAACAGTAAAATGATTAAACAACTTCTGTATTAAACCAAAGAGAAACAAAGAATGTACCATCAATGCAAAGAAGGCACGAGGCAGGGAAGAGGTCATCATACAACAATCATGAGAGAAAACAAGATGGGATGTGAAAGTAGGTTTTTAAGTGACCACCTGTCATATAAACTGACTAAATGTTTTGGTTAAGAAGCAAAGGAGTCAGTCTGGGTTGAAAGAGTATAAGAGTTAAAGAAAACAACATTTGAAGGGAAAAAGATATTCTACAGGTTTGAGTTGAAAGGTCTCTCACAGGCTCATGTGTTAAACACTTGGTCCTTTATGTTCGTGGCGTCTATTGGGGAAAGATCTGGAAATTTTAGGAGGTGGGGCCATGTTGGAGTAAACAAATCACTGGGGTGTGTTGAGGGGGGGCTGTTGTCCCACCTAGGCCCCTCTCTGTCTCTCTGCTTCTTGTCTGTCCAGCAGTAAATGGAAGTCTTGTCATGTGCCATCCACACCCACTGCTATGGTGAGTGCCAGGCACCAACCAGGGAGTGGGACCCCTGCCCATCAGCCCAAAGCAATCTCTCCACCATTAAGTTGTCTCTTCAGTGTTTAGCTGTGACAAGAAGAAAAGTGACTGCTGGCTAGGCTCACACCATCATGTGTTTTGGTAGTTCCAGGAACTATAGTCGTTTGGTTTCTAGAACACAGTGAACTTGTTTCTCTAAGCTTGTCTTCCTGCCCCAAGGGCCTCAGGTCATGACCAGCCAGGAAGAATGTTCGTCAACTGCATGACCCTCTTTATCCCCAACAAGGCCAACCTTGGGTTAAAAAGGGAAACACCTCAATCTACCCCAACCTCTTCCTCAAAAATGTATAAGGATCCTTACTCCTTAACACACCGTTACATTCCTTTACACACGACATCTGCCCTCAGTGCCCAGCCATGCTGTTGTCTGTTTGTCCTTCTATGATGTTAATAAATCTTCTAGTCTCGAATCCAAAGAACCATCTGCCTTCGTGTCCCCTTAAACTCCACCTGGAAACATTTCACTGGCTAACACACAATGAAAACATTGCCATAGATATAGATGTAGCTATATTAATACTAGGCAAAAATAACGTTACCTATCCTACAAATAGACATTTTATAAAAAAAGATTCAGTGCACTAGAAAAACATAAAAATTTTAAAATTGGATGCACTCAGTAGCATTCCCTCAAAATGAAAGAACAAAAATAGAAAGAAATTAAAGGAGAAATGTGAATGCAAATGAGAAAAGAATACACACTCCCAGTAATTAAAAATTAATAAAGATAATTAAAAATTGATAAATAATCTATTGCATTTATAAAGAGTCTAGCTGATACAGGAACTCAAAAAATGTGGAATAGTTTTGGAAAAGAAGAAGAAACTTCATAATGTTTAAAAATTATTTTGCTAGAAATTTTAAATTATTAGTATTGAAAGGAATTATGATACCTCATTCATTTTGTAGACTAATTTTTATATCCATTTAATCTTAACACTTACATTTTAAAAAAATAGCATGAAGAGTAAGTCTGAAAATACTCTAGTGCCCAATAAAAAGTCTAATAAAAGATGTTCAAGACTCTATAGAAAACTGAAATATCACTGATAGAAATATGAAGATGTGAACAGATAGAGAGGTACACTGTGGTCATTACTCACTGATTTTAAATTTATTCGTGTGTGTGTGTGTGTGTGTGTGTGTGAATACGTATTTGTCTGTGTATCTGTATGTGGAGGCCAAAGGTGGATGTGAAATGTCTTCCTCTATTGCTCTCCACCTTATATTTTGAGATGACGGGTCTCATGGCACTTGCAGCTCCCAGCTTTGGTTAGTTTTGCTGTCCAGAGAGCCCCTTGCATCTGTTTGTCTTTATTCTCCTAGTCTTGGGGTTAGAGATGACCACCTGGATGCTGGGGTCTGAACTAAGTTTCCCGCGTGTGTGATGCAAGCACTTTACTCACTGAGCCATCTCCCCAACTTGTGATCTAGTATTTTAAAACACTATTTGATATCTGGAATGACACACCCTCAGTTACTTCCTTTTGCTTTACCTTTTGTGGTGGTTTGAATGGGAATAGTCTTATAGACTCATAAATTTGGTGGAAACGTTTGGGAAGGATTAACTGTGGTCTTGTTGGAGGAGCGAGTTCAATAGGGAGACGCTGATGTTTCAAAAGTCCAGGCTACATGCTCCCCCCACACTCTGGCTCATGGCTGTTGTCTCAGCCTGTAAGCTCTCAGCGACTGCTCCTCCAGCCTACTGCCCTGCTCCTCACCATGATGGTCACGGACTCACTCTGAAACTGTAAGCAAGCCCCCAATTAAGTGTTTCTCTCTATAGGTTGCCTTGGTCATGGTGTCTCTTCAAAGCTACAGGTGAGTAACCAAGACACCTTCTTTCCTGTGAAACGTGACAAGTGCCTCTAATAGTTGTGTGACTTTGAAGAGGCCGAGAAGGCCAAGACTAAAGGGAAGGTGGATCAGGTAAGGTGACACAACTGAATGGAAACCTAGGCTAATACTGTAGGAGCAGGGTAGAACCATCCACAATCAGAGAGGCTTAAAAGCAGAGCAGACAGAAGGCCTAGAAACCATTCTGCACGTTATGAGCCCTGCTTTCTGATGAGGACGACCATCACTCCTTTCCCTGAGCAGCCTGCCTGTGCCTCTAATCCTAGTGCAATCCCAGCTGC
>NW_026590310.1:0-1636 GCF_907164565.1 Psammomys obesus
ACAGTGCTGCAGGAAAACATGTCAACTCACAAAATAACTTACTTTTATACACTAGCAATTGTCAAAAGCAAACTAATGTATAAGAACAGCAGCACCCACAGCTGCCAAACACACATTAAACATGTAATGAAATATGTTCACAATCAGAGTCTGGAAGAACAGCAAGTGCTCTTAACCTCTAAGCCATTTCTTTAGTTCCTACCATGGGGTTTTAAAACTATCAGTACATTTTAGTACAATTTAGTACAGAAAAAGAGAGAGAGGGGAAAAAAAACCTTTTTAGGCACCAGAGGAGAGTGTTCATTATACTAAATCCAATTTATGTTTTGGGTGTGTTGGAAATAAATATAACATATCTTTTGGACTTTGGTTCCATAGAAAATTCTGAACACTCTCTTTCTAGTTGTACTTTAAACAAAATTGTCCTCTGGATTCAGGAGTCAAGGTCCATGGCTTTCTTTTTTAGTTAGGTAACATGCAAATTTTCCTTTAAATATTCCCCTCAAAAATAGCCCATGTGGGTGTTTCACTTCAGAAAATTATTTTATCTATCTATCTATCTGTCTGTCTGTCTCTCTTTGTGTCTGTCTATGTATTGAATTGCATATGTGACCTCTATTGCTTCCTTTCCCTTCTTCAACTTTCTTCTTTTTCTTCTCCAATTTATACCTCAAATGTGTATTATGGAAAATCCCACGCATATACAAAATCAGAAAGATAAGTTCTCACTTCAGCCTAACTTCTCTCACAGAAATGTAGGGTGTGTATGCATATCTGTGCAGCAAATAAAAGTGGTTTCAGTTATGGGAGAAGGTAGAAAAAATAAAAATAAAAGAATAAAGCAGACAGTTTTCAAATACAGAAGACAGTTTCTTTCTGAAGATTGAAACATCAATTCGACAGGATTCTTGTTTCAATAATGTACCACAACATAGATGTCCCAGAGGATTCCCTGGTTGGGGGAGGGGGTTCAGCCAGCCGCGATGGCACCTCACCTCCCTCCTTTCTTTTGAATCACAGTGGATCTGAGAACTATGTGCCCCAGCACCACAGATGACATCCTCAGCTGTGCACATTGAAAGCTGTGCTGTTAGTTTCCTTCACTCTCGGACATAAGAAGCATGTTCTGTAGCAACTTCCTATATTTCACCAGAGTGAAGTAGCTAGCTAAATACACACACAGACACACACACACACACACACACACACACACACAAACACACACACACACCAAAAACAGAATAAAGAAAAGAATGAAAAACAAAACAAAACAAAGCCAAAACCAATCAACCACACCAAAAACAAAGCTGTGCTGTGGCTCAGGTTCTTATAAAAAATTTATTGTTTTTCTCCAGCCCAGAAACACTTGAACATTTACTACTATAGAGAAACTAGAACAGAGGCCTTCAATCATGTCCACTTCTAAAGAAACCCACCATGACAGCCTAACAGGCGAGAGGGTCACCTCCTATGTGTTCCTGGTGAATCTCCCATCTATTATTTTAGTTTGGTTCATATTGCTTTGAAATACTTACCCATTTCTACCTCTTGCACGCAGTCTGGAGTAGCGGGCTCTGTCTTCAGCATGCCCTTGGATGCCTCTTCAGTCTTTGCAGCACCCATCTGTGAGCTGAGA
>NW_026590311.1:0-5292 GCF_907164565.1 Psammomys obesus
TAGGTCTTCTCAATTTTCTGAAATAGTGCCAGATTGTTTTCCAAAGTGCTTGTAAAAGTTTACACTCACACCAGTAAGGAAAGCATGTTCCCCTTTGTCCTCATCCTCATCAGGATGTGCTACAGTTTGAGATTTTTGATCTTAGTCATTCAGACTGTTATGACATGGAATCTCAGAGGTTGTACATTGTTATTTCACAGACTCCCAAGTGTCTGAGCACCGCCCGCCCAAGCTCCAGCTCCACGTCTCCCCAGCCACCTGAAAGCATTTTCTCCTCGGCTCCTTCGGGAGGGAGAGCACACTGTTTGGTGTCTTGTCATCCTACCCACCTTGACCACCCAGTTCCTAGAATCTTGGTGCCCCTGCCAAACTTTGACGCAAATTGTGGTCTCATGTAAACGTACCAATCAGCCCCCTGTAACCATGCCCTCTCGCTTCTGTACCAGTGCTTCTGCTCTAAAACCCTATAAAAACCCCAGTTTTTTCCCCAAGGAGGCGCGCAAGGTTCCTCCCGAGTGACCTTGCTGCCCCGAGTACTCGTAAATCAAAATAAAAGCCTCTTGCTGTTTACATCCGAATAGACTCGTTGTTCTTTGGGAGGGGGTCTCTCTGACAGAAGATACCCTCCGGGGATCTTTCATTTGGAGGCCCCAGCGAGATCTGAGACCCCCCACCCAGGGACCACCGACCCACCTTCGGGAGGTAAGCTGGCCAGCCGTCTTTTCTGTTGTATGTATCTGTCTTGTCTGTTGTGTGCTTCTGTGTCTGTTCTGTTTGCAATCTGAGACTTGATCAAGTCATCTGAATCAGGCGGAAAGTAAGAAGGGGTTGACGAATCCAGGACTTCTGTTCCGCATCCCTGGAAGACCTTTCAGGGTGTCTGAGTGAGTCTGAGTGGGTTCGAGTCCCACTGCTGACTCCCATCTGAGAGGGTCTACTGTCGTGGGTTCGAGTCCCACTAGTCGTGGGTTCGAGTCCCACCGACTCTCATCTGGAGGGTCTGAGTGGGTTCGAGTCCCACCGGCTCTCATCTGAGTGGGGGCCGATTTGTTGGCTCCCCGTCTGGGAGACACGGATCCGTGACACCGGGTTGGGGCCTCGCCCCTCTCGGAGGGTTACGTGTTTCATCTGGGCCATCTAAATTTTTGCTTTCAGTTTTGCTTCGATCTCGTGCCGCGCGGTTTGTGTCGTGTTTTGTCTGTTTAAATCCTGTGTTTCTCATGTATGTATGTGTTTTTCTGTGTCTGTTTCTTTGTGGACCTGGACTGATAAAAATTTAGACAGAGGACAGTTAAAATTAGAACTAGTTCTCGGCCCAGGAGTGCACACGGCTACACCCCTTGACGTGGCCCGCCACCTGTTATTTTGTTTTTCCCTATCTTAGCTGAAACAGTCTCACAGATATCTATGAGAGTGATTAACACAAACTGTTTTTAGTATGACTGGGGCAGCCTGACCACAGATATCCCAAGTGGGTGACACAGCTAGGATTTTTCAGTAATTTTCCAGTTTCTCATCTGGCCTTCAGAGTTTTATAAAACAGTGGTGTCTCACAAAATGGCGTTAGCTATGTTTAACTTAGTGTGAGGCTGGGGTCTTTCATTGTGAGGAGACAAAAGGGAAGTCCTGGGGTTGTTGTGTAAATATGTTTCTGGCTTAATCCTGAGGGTGGGATTTCAGTTTCCACATAGTTAATCCACACCTGTTAATGGTCTTGAGGGGCATGGTTTCTTGCCTGCTGATAACAGGCCTGCCTCATGCACTGAGAGGGGTGAGGCCTAGGCCTCTGAGCACATCCTAGGGTACAGAGAAGTTGGCTGTGTGTGCAGTTGATGGGGATTGGTGTACAGACCACCAAAAGACCCCTCTACCCCCAACAGCCCAGAGAAGTAAAGCAGTCTGCTCCTCCTCTTCCCCCAACAGGGAGGCTGAGGCCTAAACACCCCCAAATAAAGCAGAGTTGAAAAAAGATAAAGAAGTGCTACAAGGAAACAGGAAAGAATTGCCAACCTCTGATGATTCAGAAGTCATGATGGGTTAATATCATAACAGCATTTGGTGAGTAGAAGCAAAATGATTTTAAAAATTAAGTTTTACTATGTTTTTTCTTAATTTTAATATATTTGTATCAATATAATATATAAATATTTAAATTATGTATTTTATATATTTATGGATTGGTTTGTTCTCACAGTACCCCGGTAGTGCAGGACATCAGTTATGTTACTAAAAACCTTTAATTGTCCAATGAGAGTGCATATAAAATTTACACAAGTATTACACTTGTGTATCAACATCTTGAAAAGGCAGCAAAATCATGGTGCTCTCCTTTACATGTTCCAAAGAATCACTGGATAACATAATTCCCAGCACCGTGGTTATGGTTTCTCATTGCTGGGGAAAAGGCTACGGAGAGGAGTAGGTCATTCTAGTGAGCTCATCATCAAAGGGCAGGGATATGATTCAACAGGGAGAGGGAAAGGAAGGAAAGAGAAATAATGGAACCCTTTGATGACATGTCAGATCAGAATTGAAACCCAAGCCGGGGATGAATCCAAGGCTGCTTGTCTCATGGCTTTATTGGTTCTCCAGCCTCCAAAACAAATGTTCTGTAGTGAATCCTATCTAAAAAGAGAGGTTCAATCCCTGCCCTATCAAGCCTGTCCTTAGGTGAATCAACTGGGAAATTGTTGTGGGAGAAATATAAGGGAAATAGTACTCACTAGGACCTCAGCAGGAGGTCAGTAGGATGTACTGGGAAATAGAGGGAAAAGTGGGTGTGGGTGTGAAGGTTGAATTAAGGCCATGACAAGATAGAAGCTGGGTTTATTTCCTAAATTTTATATAGTAAAATACATACAATTTCAACTTCCCATAGCAGCCATTTCTGTTTGTCTGTTTCGATTTGTTTTGGATGGTTGGATTTTGTTTGTTTGCTTGTTTTGTTTTTTCTAGTCTGTCTTGGACTCTGCAGACCAGGCTGGCCTTGAACTCACAGAGGTCCAGATCTTCCCGAAGAAAGGAAAAAGAGGCTCTGTGTCAACAGTCTTTCACTACGATGGCAGTTTCCCAAACTTGGCTTATGGGAAAGAAAGATGATTTCCATTGTCATATTCTAGTGTTCTCTGTGTTCGTTTGTGTCAGTCATTCTTCAAATACAAGAATAGGAAAACGAGGGACTTAAACACAACTCGAAAAAGACCCATGAAGGAGCCACAGCATCTAGGCCCATGTGGAGGTCAAGCAGTGGCTTCAAATTTTTCTCAAGCAATTGTCACAGAGAATTCAGGTGGCACTAACCACTCTGGTGACTGCAGGGAAATCAAAATTCCTCCAGAACTCCTCTCGTCCAGGAAGGGTTTGGATGAATTCCTCTGTGAAGGTCCCTAGATGTGTCTGAGTTTGGAGACTATCCCTGGAGAGAAGGAGGGGTCTTCCTCCCCTCACTCTTAGTGTCTCTCATCATCTACCTGTGCAGGCCTGACCCGGGCATATTTGCCATTTATAAAACCATGAGGGTGTGCATTTGCAGCCTGTAGTCAACTTAAATATAATCACTATGACACTATTTTATCCTATTCTATTCTGATTACTATAATCCTAGAGAAACTTCTTTTTTCTCAGGGACTCCCGACCGGAACGTGAAGTTGTTGTCATATGCAGCCGATATGGGGGAGGGGCTGGGGTGGAGTGAGTAGGGTGTGTCTGTGCGTGCTCAGAGCAAGATTTCTTTGCCTGATAAGAAACAGAGAATTCAGAAAATCTCACCACTGGTTGGGGAAAGCAGCCAAAGTGGATTGCTTTGTTTTTAATGGCTGAGTATATTCTTTTGTGTAAATGTGCCACGGTTTCTTTATCTATTCTTCATATCTAGGTGGTTTCAAGACTCTGGCTACTACAAATAAAACTTCTATGAATGTAGCTGATTAGGTGTCCTTCTTGTAGAGCCTCTTTTGGGTATATATCCAGTAGTGGTATAGCTAGGTCTTCTCAATTTTCTGAAATAGTGCCAGATTGTTTTCCAAAGTGCTTGTAAAAGTTTACACTCACACCAGTAAGGAAAGCATGTTCCCCTTTGTCCTCATCCTCATCAGGATGTGCTACAGTTTGAGATTTTTGATCTTAGTCATTCAGACTGTTATGACATGGAATCTCAGAGGTTGTACATTGTTATTTCACAGACTCCCAAGTGTCTGAGCACCGCCCGCCCAAGCTCCAGCTCCACGTCTCCCCAGCCACCTGAAAGCATTTTCTCCTCGGCTCCTTCGGGAGGGAGAGCACACTGTTTGGTGTCTTGTCATCCTACCCACCTTGACCACCCAGTTCCTAGAATCTTGGTGCCCCTGCCAAACTTTGACGCAAATTGTGGTCTCATGTAAACGTACCAATCAGCCCCCTGTAACCATGCCCTCTCGCTTCTGTACCAGTGCTTCTGCTCTAAAACCCTATAAAAACCCCAGTTTTTTCCCCAAGGAGGCGCGCAAGGTTCCTCCCGAGTGACCTTGCTGCCCCGAGTACTCGTAAATCAAAATAAAAGCCTCTTGCTGTTTACATCCGAATAGACTCGTTGTTCTTTGGGAGGGGGTCTCTCTGACAGAAGATACCCTCCGGGGATCTTTCATTTGGAGGCCCCAGCGAGATCTGAGACCCCCCACCCAGGGACCACCGACCCACCTTCGGGAGGTAAGCTGGCCAGCCGTCTTTTCTGTTGTATGTATCTGTCTTGTCTGTTGTGTGCTTCTGTGTCTGTTCTGTTTGCAATCTGAGACTTGATCAAGTCATCTGAATCAGGCGGAAAGTAAGAAGGGGTTGACGAATCCAGGACTTCTGTTCCGCATCCCTGGAAGACCTTTCAGGGTGTCTGAGTGAGTCTGAGTGGGTTCGAGTCCCACTGCTGACTCCCATCTGAGAGGGTCTACTGTCGTGGGTTCGAGTCCCACTAGTCGTGGGTTCGAGTCCCACCGACTCTCATCTGGAGGGTCTGAGTGGGTTCGAGTCCCACCGGCTCTCATCTGAGTGGGGGCCGATTTGTTGGCTCCCCGTCTGGGAGACACGGATCCGTGACACCGGGTTGGGGCCTCGCCCCTCTCGGAGGGTTACGTGTTTCATCTGGGCCATCTAAATTTTTG
This sequence comes from Psammomys obesus, assembly GCF_907164565.1. NCBI lineage: Eukaryota > Metazoa > Chordata > Mammalia > Rodentia > Muridae > Psammomys > Psammomys obesus. Next base: position 5,130 of record NW_026590311.1, read on the forward strand.
CTTTCAGTTTTGCTTCGATCTCGTGCCGCGCGGTTTGTGTCGTGTTTTGTCTGTTTAAATCCTGTGTTTCTCATGTATGTATGTGTTTTTCTGTGTCTGTTTCTTTGTGGACCTGGACTGATAAAAATTTAGACAGAGGACAGTTAAAATTAGAACTAGTTCT
>NW_026590312.1:0-1810 GCF_907164565.1 Psammomys obesus
TTTTCTTAATTGGCTCAAACAGCATGGCTTGTTTCTACTTTGCAAAAGTAATAAAATAAATACCAAGGTCTTTTGACCTCCCCAAAGGGTTAAGAAACTGTTTTAAGTTTTTTGTTAAACTGCCCAAGGGTTATTGCTTTGAAAACCTGATAAACTTTAAATGTTTTATCACCTTAAGTATCTAAACATTTTTTAAAACTAATTTTTGCAATATCAAAACCAAGTATCTTCTTTAGGAGTGAATTTACAGAGCACAAACATAAGAACAAAGTTTATCAGTGCAAACAATTTAATCTTTAGAACCAGAAGTAGCTCCATCCCCCTGGCCCCTGTCCTAGAGCCAGCACTGGCTGAAGCCCATGGGAGGAGGGATGGAAGGAGGAAGGGGGTGGGGTGAACTGCTGCTCAGTAGCTGGAGGAGGCAGGTTTTAGGCCAATTCTGAGGGTGTGAGTATTCTGCCCATCCAGTACTCTGAGCGCCATCCCAGCCTGAAAAATAGACCACTCTGAGGAATAGAAAATTTGTCATTTTTCCTTTTTAACTTTAACTGAAAGGTTATGTGTGCTATATCTCAAGGGTGAGGGATAAGGATGTAGTCACAGTCTGTCCCATAATAAAGTCGTCCATCAAGAAAGTCAAAGAGGCAACAATAGAGACAAAGAGAACAAGACAGGCAACTAGACAAGGACGCCCTTAAGAATGGTACCACAGAATTCCGATTGAGAGGCTGCCTCATGGCAGCTGACTCTGACAAGAAACAGATGGGAGGAGGACAGTCCTGGTCCTAGCCTCCCAAACTGGAGCATCCTCCAGTTCCCAGTTAAGCGATATTCTGACCAATCTGTCTATTGCAACGACTGATCAGATGACCAAAAAAGGTCCAGGTAGGTGCCTAAACAGAAACAGATTGGTAAGACAGAAACAAGTAAAGCAAAACAGAAATCAGACTAACCTTTTCTGAGCTCGACCTCTGTGTTCAGTCTGATGAGGGTTGGGGAAGGGGCATGCCCTTTCCTGGCCAAATGCACCAAAAATGTAAGACCTGGGGTCTCACAGCTCAGTAGTTGAAGATCATGCCCTTCCCAGAAACTCCCAGAGACCACGCTACTCATTGCAAAAGCAAGAGATTTATTAACCATTACGCAATGGGGTCACCCCTGCTGGTCAGCAAAGAGTGGCACCAGAAGACAAAGACCTTAGGTTTTTAAAAGAAAAATTGCGGGAAATTTGAAGTTGCAGTGTTCACAATTTAGGATTGGATGAGGAAGCTATAAAGTAAGATAATTGGTTAGTCTTAGGTGCTCAAGCTTGGCCAGTACTGCCAAGTGTGGATGCAGCTGCAATTGAAAGTGGGGGTGGTTAGCTCAACCTTGAGGATTGGGGCTGTGGACTTTTGGCTGGAGGTCAGGAGCTACTCAGAAGAAGGATTGAGGCCATCGGGTTTGGTTGCTGAGAAACACTATCTTGAAGATAAGGGTCTGGTCCATCTTTTTGCTGAGTGAAGGTCATTGCTTGCTTGCTTGCTTTTTTTTTTTTTATCTCTATCTGTCCTCACAGATAGGGTCACATTTCTCCGTTCTCTGGAAAGGTACTAGGAGGCTTTAGCTTAACCTGAACCTAAAACTCAAAACTATAGGCTTTAGAAGACATACAGGTTACAAAGTTAGTCTAACCCTTTCAGTACTTCAATACTGGATGTACAAAGCCAGAATTATAACAGCTCAAAGGCAGAATCTTTTGCTTATGGTCATTTTTGATTCAGGCTTGCTTAACAAGTTGTTACGATATATTAGACAAAGACTAGGGATT
>NW_026590313.1:0-1435 GCF_907164565.1 Psammomys obesus
GACAAAGAGGGAACAAAGATTGAGGGAATGTCCAGCCAATGTTTGGCCCATTCTGAGACCCACACAAAGGTAGAGAGCCAGCTCCTGACACTATTAATGATGCTCTTCTATGCTTGCTGACAGAAGCCTAACTTGACTGTCATCTAGGAGGCTCCACCTAATACCAGAATTGAGAAAAATGCTGGGACTTGCAGCCAACCATGGTGTAGAACTCCAGGTATCTTGTAGAAGTGTTGGGGGAAAAGATGAAAGAACCTGGAGGGGGACAGAAACCCCACAAGCAGACCAGTAAAGACAACTAACCCAGTCCCATGGGGGCTTTCAGAGAGTGAGACATCAGCTAAGAAGCATGCAGAGTCTAGACCTAGGCTCCCTACACATATATGGCCAACGGACAGCTTGGTATTTATATGGGACTCCTGGCAAGTGTGGGGCTGGGGGAGGGGATTGTTTCAAGCATGGACTCTCTTGCCTGATTTTGGATTAATTCCCCTTGACAAGGCTGCCTTGCCTGGCCTCAGAGGATGAGGATGTGCTCAGTCCTGATGTGACTTGATGTTCGAGGGAGGGCTGATACAGGAGGAGGATAGCTAACCTTTTCTTGGGGAAAGAGAGACAGGAAGGGGGAAGGAGGGGAGGACTGGTAGGCGAGGAGGGGGCACACTTGGAATGTAAAGTAAATAAACTTAAATAAAAAAAATTAAATAAAGACATCTTATGTTTCTATAGCATTCATATACATAGTAACAGGCTCTCTCAACACATACACAGTCACAAGCACACACATTAGCATGCACGCATACATATATACAGAAAAAAATTAAAATAGGCAAATTCTTAGAGAAAAAAATGAGCCAAGCATGTGGCAGGGAGTGCAACTTCTAATCCTAGCACTCAATTTGAATCAGAGTGATCATAAATTATTTTTAAGCCTGTGCTGCTCAGCTAGATCCTGTCTCAAAAATCAACCAATCAATGAATATACAAATAAACAAATAGCATTTGAAAGACTCTAACTAGCAGTGTTTTCAAAGCAAAGACTCATGACCAAACCTTTGGCAGAGTACAGGGAATCATAAGAAAGAAGGGGAGTTAGTCTGATGAGGAAAGGATAGGAGCTCCACAAGGACCAAATATATCTGGGCACAGGGTCTTTTCTGGGACTGACATGCAACCAAGGACCATGTATGAATGTAACCTAGAACCTCTGCTCAGATGTAGCCTGTGGTAGCTCAGTAACCAATTGGTTTCCCATAGTGAGGGGAACAAGGGCTATTTCTAACAGGAACTCAATGACTGGCTCTTTGGCCTCTCCAACCCCCAAGGGAGGAGCAGTCCTGTTAGGCCACAGAGGAGAGCTTTGCAGCCAGTCCTGAAGATACCTGATAAAACAGGATCAGATGAATGCGGAGGAGGTCTCCCCGATCAGTGGACT
>NW_026590313.1:1535-4013 GCF_907164565.1 Psammomys obesus
ATCAAGGACCATGTATGAATGTAACCTAGAACCTCTGCTCAGATGTAGCCTGTGGTAGCTCAGTAACCAATTGGTTTCCCATAGTGAGGGGAACAAGGGCTATTTCTAACAGGAACTCAATGACTGGCTCTTTGGCCTCCCCACCCTCCAAGGGAGGAGCAGTCCTGTTAGGCCACAGAGGAGAGCTATGCAGCCAGTCCTGAAGATATCTGATAAAACAGGATCAGATGAATGGGGAGGAGGTCCCCCCTATCAGTGGACTTGGCAAGGGGCATGGTGGAGATGAGGGAGGGAGGGAGGGACTGGGAGGGAATGAGGGATCGGGACACGGCTGGGGTACAGAGTTAATAAAATGTAACTGATAAGAAAAAAATAAAATAAAAAATTCCTGATACATATAATCAACCAAAATTAATTCAAAATAAAATAAATAATTTAACCCCTAGTGGAATAAAAATGGTAATTAAAGGTTTTCCAACTGAAAATACCTACGACCAAATGGATCCAGCATAAAATTCTAGCAGACCTTCAACAAAAAAATAATGTTAATACTCCTCATATTACTCTGCAAAATAGAAATTGAAAGCACATTTCCTAATTCTTTTTATGGGGTCACTATTACCTAACCACACAAAAATTTGCTTTCTGTGTACCAAAACCACACAAAGATTCAACAACAAATGGAATTATAGAATAAGAACCCTATGAATACAGATGCAAAAGTTCTCAATTAAATATTTGCAAACCAAATCCAAGAACACATCAGGAAGATTATTCACCAACTCAAGTTGGATTCATTCAAGAGATGCAGGGACAGTTCAACCAACTTAAACCAATAAACCCAAACTACCATGTAAAAAGAGAAAAAGTTAAAATCACACAATCATCTCATTAGATGCAGAAAAGGCCTTTGACAAACGCCAAAAATCCAACCACTTCATAATGAAAGCTCTGAAGAGACTAGGAATTAAGCAAAATCGTTCAACACAATAAAGGCAATTTACAAAAAGGTTGTAGCCAACAGCAACATAAATGAAGAAAAAGTTTAGTTATATTACATTTCTCAGGGCCTACTCTAGTTGTAGCTTTGCTTAGCTGTAGTGGAAACATATTGTCCTGGTTGTTACTGTATTTTTATGCTGACATCTAGGCATATGAGTTTTGAAATGATCATAATTGTAGGTGCTGATACCTGGTTTTGTACTTGTTGAATGCTTGTTCTGATACTTTGTTTCTGTTGCCCACTCTGGTATCTAGGAGAGTGTAGTGGCTGTGGATTGCCTTGTAGAGAGTGTTTCTGAGTCCTTGCTATGTATAGCTATGAGGGGCCCTGGATAGAAAGTATTTCTAAGGTATTGGGAGCTGACACTAAAGAATGGGAATGGGGCATACGGAGGTGGGTTCCAGGGCTTTTCACGGGAGGAACTGAGCCTGTAAGAGGGATCTGTGGAGTCACCAGGGAATGGTGTCAAAAAGAGAAGATAGGATCCTGAAGGTGATTTTCTATAGGGTTGGGGATGAAACTGGGGAATTGGAAATGGAGAGCATGAAGATGTGTGAACATCTTACAAAAAGATTATCCCAACATCTCCCTGTTTTAGTCCAACAAAAGACTCTTTCTCTAACATCAATAAATGATATACAATAAAAACAGTTAAACTATTAGGTAAGAATTACATTCACGGTGGGTGCCTTGCCTTTCCCACAATCTGCCAGATTTAGCCTATGTTCCACAGCCAGTGCACCAATCTAACCTGCCCTTTCTTGCCTTCAATGGAGAGTTGCTCTAAGACTGAACCACTAGGGCCCTATGTATCTGCCATACTATAGGATTCTCCAATATCATAGTCAACCTTTGCACTAAGACCTATCTACCACCACACTCCTAGTTTGGAACAGGAAGTACATCCTGCATAGCAGCCCTGTACTCTCTGCCCATCTCACTTCATTCTATCCATTCCACTTCCAAACTCTCAACCCAATCTGCCCTCACATCCTGTCTTTTCCCCAACACTACTCCATTAACAAAACTAAAACTAACAAATGTTTATATGTACATATCTAATCACAGGAATACCAATCTTATTAAAATTAAGCCAGTATCATATCTCAGACAATCTACTATTTCTGTAGAAATGCTTGCCAATGAGAATTACCTGGATGAACTTCAAAACTCAGAAATTAAAAGAACAGCCATCTGATGGCCAAGAGACAGCAGAGTGAATGGAATTTTATGTAAGAAGTGGGAAATAGTAAGAGCTGGAGAGGACAGGAATTCCACAAGGAGAGCAACAGAACAAGAAAATTTGAACACAGGGAACTTCCCAGAGACTCATACTCCAACCAAGGACTATTCATGGAGATAACCTAGAATCCTGACAATGCAGCCACTTCTGATGAGAACTGATAGACTAAGATCAGAAAGAAGGAGAGGAGGACCTCCCCAATCAGTGGACATGGGGAGGGGCATGCATGCAG
>NW_026590314.1:0-566 GCF_907164565.1 Psammomys obesus
CTACAGATTTTTGGTTCCAGAATTAATTTTTATATAACACCATAAAAAACTTCAGTACTTCTTTTTATTCAATGTTTGTGAAAGTGGAACACATGAGACAATTACCATGAGTGACATTTTGAGGGTTTTTTTTTTGACCTTCTGCATCATCCTTAGAGAAGAGCAAGTAGGCTGTTTATGAAAATATTTTATAATTAATTCATACAGATTTCAAATAATATACATTATAAAACTACATTTTCAGAAAATTTCATATTGTGTTAACATTTGACAAGTAATTAAGTCTCAAAAGCCTAAATTCTATTCAATGAGTGGTCTCTTCTTCAGATACATGCTGCCCCAGTTTTCATGTTTAGCTGATTGGTCCCTCCCTACTGATTCTTCAACATCTATTGTGCTGCCATTATAAAGATGCTTTTCTCATATTAACAAAGTAATAAAATTATTTAACCTATACAGAAAGAGGGAGATGGCAGAAAAAAAACAAAACAAAACAATGCTGCTCTGAAAAAACAATTTCACTGAGAAAACAATTTCAGTCTTTACCAGTAGACTCTGTGGAGACC
>NW_026590314.1:576-7709 GCF_907164565.1 Psammomys obesus
ATTCACTTTGATTTTCATTATTTATTTATTACAATTTATTCACTTTGTATCCAGGCCATATCCTCCTCCATCTCCTCCTAGTCACACCTACCCACCCTCTCTTTTCTCCCTTCCCCCTATCCTCCTTCCCTCTTCCACTATTCCCCTTCTATCTGACACTGGCCTAACAAGTTTCATCAGGGCTGGCTGCATCATCTTCCCCTGTGACCTGGCAAGGCTGCAATCCCAAGGGAATTTGATCAAAGAGCTGGCCACTGAGTTCATGTCAGAGACAGCCCCTGTCTCCCTTGCTAGGAAACCCACTTGGAGGATTCTATGTCAAAGTAATTTTAATTGAATTTCTAAGTAAGCCAATTAAAAAATGGGGTATATATGAAGTTGAGAATTTTTCTTTCAATGTCTGTAAAGAATTGTGTTGGTAATTTGATGGGAATTGCATTGAATCTGTAGCTTGCTTTTGGTAAGATGGTCAATTTTACTATGTTAATCCTGCCAAGCCATGAGAATGGGAGATCTTTCCATTTTCTGATATATTTTTCTGTTTCTTTCTTCAGGGACTGAAAAATCTTTTTATACAAGCCTTTGACTTGCTTGATTAAAGTTACAGCAAGGTACTTTATGTCTTTGTGGATATTGTGAAGTATGTTAGAAAGACTTGGAGGGAGCAGGAGCTCCACAAGGAGAGCAACAGAACCAGAACATCTGGGCACAGGGGTCTCTTCTGAGCTGATACTCCAAACAAGGATCATGCATGGAAATAACTTAGAACCCCTGCACAGAAGTAACCCATGGGGCAGATCATGTCCAAGAGGGTTCCCCAATAATAGGAACAAGGACCTTCTCTGACATGAACAAAAAAAGCCAGTCCTGATGAGACTTGATAGATAGGGTCAGATGAGAGGGGAGGAGGAACTCTCCTATCATTGGACTGGGGGAGGAGCATAGGAGAAGAGTGAGGGAGGGTGGGATTTGGATGGGATGGGGCAGGGGGCTACAGCTGGGTTATAAAGTGAATAAACTATAATTAATAAAAAGAAAAGAAAGACAAGAAAAAAACCAGAAAAGAAAAAATGGGATACAGAGCTAAACAGAGAATTCTCAAAAGAGGAATATCTAATGGCAGAGAAACAATTAAAGAAATGCTCAACAGAAATTGTGGTACATTTACACAATGAAATACTACTCAGCTATTAAAAACAAGGAAATCATGAAATTTTCAAGCAAATGGTAGGAACTAGAAAAGATCATCTTGAGTGAGGTAACCCAGAGGCAGAAAGACACACATGGTATATATTCAGTCATAAGTGGATATTAGCCACATAATATAGGATAAATATGCTAAAATCCATACTCCTAAAGAAGCTAACAAGGAAGACTCTAGGGAAGATGTTCGATCCTCATTCAGAAGGACAAACGTAATAGATATCAGAAGGTGGAGAAGACAGGGAACAGTACAGCAGCCTACCACAGAAAGCCTCTGCAAGATGATTGATCGAGGTATTGAAGCAGAGGCTGAGACTCATAGCCAAACTTTGGGCAGAAAACATTAAATTTTATGAAAGAAGGGGAGAGATAGGAAGACCTGTAGGGGCCAAGAGCTCCAAAAGGAGACCAACAGAGCCATAAAAACTGAGCCCTGGGGACCCTGAAGAGAATGACACCACAACGAAGGACAATGCATGGAGAGGGCATAAAACTCAGGTTCAGATATAGCCCATAGACATAGTCTCCAAGTAGGTCCCTAGTAAGCAGAGACTTTCTCTGGCATGAACTCAGTGCTAGGCTCTCTGATCACCTTTCCCTGGGAGGGGGGGGGTGTTGCAGCCTTGCCAGTCCACAAAGGAATGTAATTCAGCCAGTCCTGATGGGACCTGATAGTCTAGGGCCAAATAGAAGGGGAGGAGGACCTCTGCTCTCAGTGGACTAGGGAAGGGGAATAGGGTAGAGGATGAAGGGAGGGTGGGATTAGGAGCAGATGAGGGAGGGGAACACAGCTGAGATACAAATTGAATAAATTATAATAAATGATAATAATAAATATATTTTTTTATAAAAATAAATGCTCAATGTCCTTAGTTATCGGAGAAATGCAAATCAAAACTACCCTGAGATTCCAATTTGCAGGCATCAGAATGGCTAAGATCAAAAACTCAAGAGATGACTCATGCTGGAGAGGATGTTGAGGAAAGAGAACTCTCCTCCACTGCTGGTGGGAATGTAACCTTGTACAACTGCTTTGGAAATCAATCTGGTGCTTTCTTAGAAAATTAGGAATAGTACTACCTCAAGATCCAGCTATACCACTCCTGGGCTTATATCTGAAAGATGCTAAACCATACAAGATCATTTGCTCAACTATGTTGATAGCAGTATTATTCATAATAGCCAGAATCTGGAAACAACCTAGATGTCCCTCAACTAATGAATGGATGCAGGAATTGTGGTACACTTACACGATGGAATACTACTCAGCTATTAAAAACAAGGAAATCATTTTGTTTTTTAAATATTTCTTAGACATTTTTATTTCAGCTTTCAAAAACTATTTAGTTTCATGTCCTTTTTTATTTTTTTCTTTATTATTATTATTTATTGCAATTTATTCACTTTGTATTTTGGCTGTAACCTCCACCCTCATCTCCTCCCATTCTCACCCTTCCTCCTCCTTCTCCCCCTACACCTCTCCCCTAGTCAACTGTTAGGGGAAGTCTTCCTCCTCTACTATCTGACCCTAGCCCATCAGGTCTCATCAGGACTGGCTGGTTGTATCCTCTTCCTCTCTGGCCTGGCAAGACTGCCCCCCCCTGAGCCCCAGTGAAAGGAAACCAAAGAGCTGGCCACTGAGTCCTTGTAGAGACACCCCTGCTCCTCTTACTAGGCAACTCAACATAGAAACTGAGCTGCTTATGGTCTACATCTGAGCAGGGGGTCTAGGTCCTCTCCATGCTTGGTCCTTGGTTGGTGACTGGTCTCTGCAGGGCCCCCTGGGCCCAGATGTTTTGGCTCTGTTGGTCTCCTTGTGGAGCTTGTGTTCCCTCCTGGTCACATTTTAAGATATTAAGAGTCTCATGCTCTACCGACTGAGCTAGCTGGGCTATGGTCACATTTTAAAATGATGAAGTAAAAGTGAAATTTCAATATTTGGCTCACAGACAACAGACAGAATTTTCTTTAATAAAGTGAAGATTGATTCATTTGATGTTTCAACACACCTCATTGTTGTAAACAAATTCACAGCGCAGCCAGTTTTTCAAGTGAATGATTTACAGCTTCTCTTATTGCTAGATAAGGCAGTGTTCTGATTAGTCACTGAGGATTATTCCACCTGCTCTAATGTGTGCAATACCAGATAAGATGGCTAAAATGTGATCTTTTGTACATATCTAGAATGTAGTTTCTAAATGTTTTTATTATTTAACTTAAAAATACAAAGATAATGATAAAACATAACAGTTCAAAGATATATTATTTTTCTTCCCTACCAGAGAGTAGATGCTTTCATCCCCAATATTTAAAATGTGGCTATTTCATGGTGTTCAAGTAAATTCTCACCTCAGTTCTACATGTTATATACCTATATACTTTACAAACATTTTAATATTCTGCTTCTAATAGTGATAAAATAAATCAAGATAATTTTGATAAAGGACATACCAACTTGTTCATAGTAATCCTATAAATTATATTTAGTGGTTTTTTTTTCATAATTGAAGATTTAGTTGAACATATTTTACATTTACTATCCCCTTGAGAATCATGAAAAACCAGAGCTGTGTCACTGAGTTCATATTCCTGGGGCTTTCACAGAACTCAAAAGTTGAGAAAGTACTATTTGTTGTATTTTTGATGTTCTACCTTGCAACTATTGGAGGCAACATGATAATTGTGGTGTCCATCATCTACAGCCCTGCACTACTTGGTTCCCCCCATGTACTTCTTCTTGATATTCCTGTCCTTACTGGATGCATGCGCCTCTTCTACTGTAACACCCAAGATGATTGTAGACTTCTTCTATGAGAGAAAGATTATTTCCTTTGATTGTTGCATGATACAACTGTTTGCTGTCCACTTCTTCACTGGAATGGAGGTGATTCTCTTGTCAGCCATGGCCTATGACCACTATATAGTCATTTGCAAACCCCTTCACTACTCTTCCATCATGAACAGGAAGCTCTGTGGCAATCTTGTGATGGTATCTTGGGCAGGAGGTTTCTTGCATTCTATCACACAAATTATCTTCACTTTGCAGCTCCCCTTCTGTGGACCCAATATTATTGATCACTACATGTGTGACTTGTTCCCATTGCTGAAGCTTGCCTGCACTGACACATACATATTTGTCATTTTGGTGTTTGCCAATAGTGGGTCTATATGCATCATAATCTTCTCTATTTTGTTTGTTTCGTATGGTGTCATCTTGTACTCTTTGAGAACTCACAGCTCTGAAGGGAAATTTAAAGCTCTCTCCACCTGTGGATCCCACATTACTGTTGTGGTTTTTTTCTTTGTTCCATGCATATTAACATATGTGAGGCCTACATCTGCATTCTCCTTTGAGAAAAATGCTGTTGTGTTTACCACAGTCTTGACACCATTGCCCAATCCTATGGTTTACACTTTCAGGAATAACAAAATGAAGAATTCAATCACAAAATTGTGGAATAAACTGATATTTGCTGACAAATATTAAAAATTACCATTACTGTGTTCTGGAAATGGATTTGTGAGTAAGATAATTTTATGCTGTGCAAAGAGAAATACATAAGTTTTACGTTTTTAAATACATAAGTTTTAAGTTTCAAGCACCCATATCATAATCCAGGCATAACAGAGTCCTTTAACCCAGTATTGGTTCAGTGGGTCAGATAAACTAATCCCAGATGCTTAAAAGACTGTTAATCTATTCAAACACATAACTGAAAGCTCATTCCAGAACTTATTGATAATGAAGTAGTGTGCAACAGCTGAAAATGGCCATATTGTCTAAGGCATTTGTATGTATGTGCACAAGCACGAAGAGCGTGCTTTCCTCATGTCCACAAATACATGTGCTACCTACCTACCCACCCATTCATCCCCATGCGAACATGAGGAAACAAGAGTTCATTATTTACCTGTGCAGTCTACATTATTTAGGTTAACACATAGAAGGAAATGACACCATTCTTTAGAGAGCCCTTTAATGATTGAGGTGAGAGAACTTTTTAATGTTTCTTTTTATTTTTGATATTTTTAATATAAATATGTTACTTCTCCTCTACCCTTTCTTCTTCAATCCTTTCCATATGCGCCTTCTTGCTCTCTTTCAAATTCGTAGTTTTTTTCATTAATTATTATTATTTGCATATCTGTATATGTATACACATTTATATTCCTACATATAACTGTCTCAGTCTATATAATATTACTTATGGGTATGTTTTTAGGGTTGAGCATATAATATTGGATAACCATTTGGCATGTTCTTTCCTGAAGAAGACTATTTTTTCCACTCTCAGCCAGTTATGGTGACACACACTGGTTGGACAATCTTTTGATCCAGATCAAAACAATATTTGAATAAAGTGTGTAGCTTATATCAGACAAAATGCTTAATAGGAGTTTAAACATTTTGGGGGCAATTTACCCACCTAATCTCTATGTTTGTCATCAAACTAAAAGGAAATACATCTTCCTGATATCCTTGCCTTGCAAGTAAAGAATATTTTCCCCAAAGTTGTTCATTTATTTGCAAGAATTAGCTTAAGAAATAAATATATGACAAAAATCAGTGACTTAACTTATTTATGAAGCTACTAATCCAATGTTTGAAACAAAACCATGAAATAAATTATTTTAAATATAGTATAGTATCCAAAACAGGTCTGTTTTGTTACATTAAAATCAAGCATTACCCTTTTATTATTTTAATCTTGAATATTCAATTGTAGAGAAAAGTGAGATAGGTTGAGCAAATCATCTCTCCTGAAGGATGTGGAAGAACTAAAATGGGAAATTGAGAACTCAGGGTCAGAGAGCAGAAGCAGCACATTACATCCCAAGGTTCATTTTATTGTTATAACTCCTTTTTAACAACTACAAGTTTATAATTAGCAGAGAAGCGTAATTCACAGGCCACTATGTTCAGGGTAGGAAGGAAATACAGTCCACAGTTAATGTGCACTATTGAAATAATTATGGCCATGTCAAGGATGAGAATACCTCAAACCCATGGAAAGCTTTCACTGGGTCAGGCTCAGAGAAAAGGTAAAGCTTCTCTCTTGTGCTATTATGAGTATTTACGAATGATTGACCCTTAGTTAAAACCAGTGTATGCAGCTATAATCCACTATAGCTTTCTCCTTTAGGATGACTGCAACCTGAAACTGTTCCCCTCCTATGAGGATGAGTTAATTCATGTCCTTTTCTTTCCTGTTGTATATAATGAACTTGCTGAATTTCCAATTTGCTCGTTTCATCTCCATTGGAGCATGTTCCACTCAATTCTAGCTTTTCTCTATATGTTTGCTGTTTTTTTTTTCCTTTCAGCCAATTCACATCAATAACAGAGACTTGAAGATAGCCTTGTGAAGGTAGCCTTCATAAAAGATAATGAAGAAGTTCAATGTCCTAGGGGAGAATCTACTTACTGTTGTTGTTGTTGTGTGTTTTGGTTTTTGTTTGTTTATTTTGTTTTTTATCATACATGGAAATGATGGCAGCCTTTTAAATACTTGTGCTAATACCCATAGTACACTTTTTAGCCTATTGAGTAGTTTCTTCTTGCACTGTGTAGTGCTTAATCAAAGAACTATACATCTTTCAAGTGCAGAGCAAGTGACTGTTTAATGTTCATCCCTAAATGAAAGAGTTATTTTACCTTTTTCCTAGATCCAGGAAACATTTTGGAACAGAAGCCAGGAATATCATAAGAGTTTGAGGAAGATGAAAATCACTATGAAACATTGTCTTTTGGATATGACAGGATCATTGAAATCATGAAAAAAAATAGCACTGGACTGGCACAAGTTCCAGCCTGTATAGGAAAGGGGTCATGAATCCCCAAGTCTCACCTGAGGAGTTATTGACAATTAAGCTTTCCTGGGTCCTCAAGCTTAAAGAAAATGCTATTCTTGAACCAGGAAAGCTTAATT
>NW_026590315.1:0-8089 GCF_907164565.1 Psammomys obesus
CATCCTGCTCCTTATCCTGTGCTTGTTGAAATATTAACTGTATTTTCATACACTCATTACACAAAATACTGGGTTTTATAAAAGCAAACATCTTTCAAGAATAGGTCACATAACCATATGTATGCCCAGTACTGATGAGATTTTATGTCAAATTGACACACAAAATAAACTGTGTCAAATGAAGGGACAACCTTCATTTGAGAAAATGCCTTAGTACTACTGAGCTTTGGGCAAGTTAAGGGAATCTTCTTAATTAGTAATTGATGGTGTAGGATGCCTTCCATTGTAGGTGATGTAGCCATTCATGGTGACCCTGGGTTCCTCAAGAGAGCAACCTGAGCACGTCAGAGGAGGAATCCAGTAAGCAGCCCTCCTCCATGGCCTCTGCTCAGCTTCTGCCTCTGGGTTACTTCTCTGTTTGAATCCCAACCCTGAATTCCCTCAGTGATGGACTGTTACCTGGAAGTGTAAGAAGAATAAATTTTCCCATTCTTTCAAGTTGCTTTTGTTCATGTTATATCAAAGCAACAGTAATCCCTAATAAGAAACATTCTTTACCTTCCCCTTTCTCTTTATTCCCTGCTTTATTTACTACAAGTTCCTTATCTCACTGAGTTTACCTTCTATTAACCTACTACAGTTGTGTTCATGTTTATATATTCATGTTTAAATTGTAAGAGTTATAAATCACAGGTACATGTAATTCTTTTGTTTCTAAGCCATATGTCCCCTCTGCCTCATTGTCATGGGTCACATTCCACTCTAAATTCTCCCTATCTGCTCTTAAATGTAGAAACCTGGATATCTCACTCAACACTAAAGAAGTACAATTGTTCATTGATAGATTCTATCTTCCAGGTTTTATCTCATATTTATGAGTAAATATAACATGTAAGAAATGGGAAACTAAGATCAGAAAGAAGGAGAGGAGGACCTCCCCTATCAGTGGACTTGGGGAGGGGCATGCATGCAGAAAGGGGGGGGGATGGGACCGGGAGGGGAGGAGGGAGGGGCTTATAGGGGGATATAAAATGAATAAAGTGTAATTAATAAAAGTTAAATAAAAAACTAAAAAAATGTACATGAAAAATAAATAAATAATAAAATTAAAAAAAAAAAAGAAATGGGAAACTCAAGAACCAATGTAAGCAATATGCTAACTAATGCCATCCATTCATTCTTTAAAACCAAACTGATCAACTGCTTTTGGAGGCCACAGATATAGGAGGGTATTACAGTGTTATAGACCATATACCATTTCTCATGTTCTGTGTGTGTCTTCTTTCAGGTATAATATCCTCTTTATGGACTCTCCCTTATCATCAGTTATTTTTCTATTAATGTAATAAACAACATGACCAAAGCAACTTTTAAGAAAGTCATCATTGGGGCTTTCAAAGATTAGAATCCGTGATAGCAGAATGAAGGCAGCAGGCAGCAGTCCTAGTAATAGCTAAAACTGAACTCAGGGATAACATTTCCAACTCTATGTATGTGTGTGTGTATAAATATGTATGTATGTATGTATGTATGTATGTATGCATGCATGTGTAGCATGTGTGTGTCATTACTGGAATTACAGATGTCTGAGAATCATCAAACAACATCTTGGAATCAAACCTGAGTTTTTTACAAGAGAAACATATATTCTTAACAACTGACCTGACAATCTACCCATAAACCTTTCGATTTTAATATTTATGCTCTTTTACCATCTCCAGTCCTCTTTCCTCTCAACATTTACTATCCCACCCAAATCCAGCTTTCCCTTTTCTTCTTTCTATCCTCTCCTTTCTTTGCTTTTTCCACCTCATCTTCTCCATTCCCTTTCATTCTCTCCTTTCTTCTATTTCCTTTTCCATTTTTTTTCTGCTGTTGTTGATCAGAATGTTTATTATTTCCTTAGGATTGTTTTCAAAAGTTTTCTAGTATTATTTCTGTCAAATTCACTTGGTCTTAAGGTCTCTGGTTTTTAATGGAAGACTGTCAATAGTGCATCTCAGTATTTGCAGTTTGACAATTCTAAGTTGGTCCTTGAGCTTCTATCTTGAGACCCCCCCCCCCCCAGTGATTGCTTATTTTCTTGGATGATAGTTTTGGCTGTAGATTTAACCTGGATACTTTCACACTCCAGAACCCAGGCTATTTCCTTTCTTATTTGATGGCTACTTTGCATAGGTCCCTACAAGCCAGCCCAGCTGCTCATATTTTATAAACGAGGCCTTTGCATTGAGAGCTGAAAAGCATCAGACAGGCAGTGGCATGAGGATGGAGTCACAGACCCAGGTCTTTATATTCCTGCTCCTCTGGATGTCTGGTGAGACATTAAAGACTATTGGAATATCATCAAAGTAATTCATTTGTAGAGAAACAGCTAATTACTATTGGAATCCAATAGTATGCAGGCAATGCCATTAGAAAAGGCATTTTTAATCCTAACATTTTCATCAGGAATTCATTATGTGTGTATGTGAATACTCATTGTCTTTTTCCTATTGCAGGTGCTGAAGGGGACATTGTGATGACCCAGTCTCCTGAAACCATGTCCACATATATAGGAAACAGGATCACCTTAAACTGCAAATCCAGTCAGAATGTGGGTACTAGTGTACATTGGTACCAACAGAAACCAGGGCAGTCTCCTAAACTGCTAATCTACTATGCATCCAATCGATACACTGGGGTCCCTGATCGCTTCACAGGGAGTGGATCTAGGACAGATTTCACTCTCACAATCAGCAGTGTGCAGGCTGAAGACCTGGCAGATTACTACTGTCAGCAGAGTAACAGCAATCCTCCCACAGTGCTTCAGCCTCTAACACAAACCTCTTCTATAGTCTCAGCAGCTGCTTAGATTACACACAGCCGTGGCCCTGCACACTTCCCCTTTTGCCCGAGATCTGCTATGCATGACTAATTGATGAAATGTTCAGCAGAAAATTAATAGAGGTGGCCTCCATCTTGTATAGTTTTGACAATACGGGTGCATATAGATAAAAAGTGAGAAACTAAGTTAAGAGATTTAGAAGTTGTGGTGTTGCACTGAGAGGATACAGTACAAGCAAGAAGCATCAGTGAACTTTAAAGTGTCATGCTGGCTTTAGATATGTCCATGTTATGCCTTCAGGATATGATGAATCTGTCTAAAATAGGACAGAATTTGGAATCATTTATAAAGTATACATCATCATGAGTTTATTAGTTTAGATTAAGAATTCTCAAGTTTTCATAAGTTAAATCTATGAAAAATATTGTCCATTTCATTTAGATTTTCAAATTTTTTGGTATATGGGCTATTGAGGTCAGACCTACTGATTCTTTTAATTTCCTCAGTGTCTGTCATTATGTCCCCAGTTTTGTTTATGATGTTGCTGATTTGGATAGTGTCTCTCTCTGCCTTTTAGTTAGTTTGTCTAAAGGTTCTTCTATCTTGTTGATTTTCTCAAAGAACCAGCTCTTGGTTTCATTGATTCTTTGAATTGTTTTTTTTTTTTCATATAACAAACAGTTAATTACTGCAAGTATAGATGGCTGTATAAATATGAAAGCCCAGGATTGCATTATCAGCACACAGAAAGATGAGGAACTCTGGGCAACTGCTCATGTGGTATGCTTTGGTCTATATGTCTGTGTGTACTGCATATATGCATCTGATTTTTATTTATTTATTACAGTTTATTCACTTTGTTTCCCACCTATGTCACCCTTCCTCATTTTCTCCAAATCCCACCCTCCCTTCCTCTTCTTCTCCCATGCCCCTCCCTCAGTTCACTGATAGGGTTGGACCTTCTCCCCTTCCATCTGACCCTATTCTATCAGGTCTCAGGCCTGGCTGCATTGTCCTATTCTGTGGCCTGCTATGGCTGTTCCTCATCTCCTCATGAGAAGGTGAACAATGAATCAGCCACTGAGTTCATGTCAGAAACAGCCTCTCTTGCCCTTATTAGGGAACCCACTTGTAGCCTGAGATCTTATGGGCTACCTCTGTGCAGGGGTTTTAGTTTATCTCCATGCATGGTCCTTCGTTGGGTTGTCAGTCTCAGAAAAAAAACCCTTGATTTTTTGGTTCTCTTGTTCTGCACTTTTTTGTCAAACAGTTTTAGTGTGTCTGGTGCTCTGTTGAGGTCTTTGAACCCTTTGGAGTTTATTTTTGTGCAGGGTGATGAGTATGCATCTATTTGTATTCTTCTATATGTAGATATCCAGTTGGACCATCAGAATTTGTTGAAGATTCTATCTTTTTTTTTTCATTGTATGTTTTGTTATCCTTTGTCCAAAATCAGGTGTCTATCGGTATGTGGGTTTATTTCAGGGTCTTGTATTCAATTCCATTGATCCACCATTCTGTTTCTATACCAGTACTATGCAGTTTTTATTAGGCTGGTCTATAGTACAGCTTGAGATCAAGAATAGAGATACCTCCAGAAGATCTTTTATTGTACAGATTTATTTTAGCTATTCTGGGTTTCTTGTTATTGCTCATAAAGTTGATAATTATTCTTTCAAGGTCTGTAAATAATTGTGTTGGTAATTTGATGGAACTTGCATTGAATCTGTAGACTACTTTTGGTAAGATGGCAATTTTTACTAAGTTAATTCTGCTAAGCCATGAGCATGGGAATTCTTCCATCTTCTGATAGGTTCTTCAATTTCTTTCTTCAGAGACTTGAAGTTATTTTGATTTGCTTGGTTAGAGTTACACCAAGATACTCTATGTCTTTTGTGTCCTTTGTGAAGGGTGTTGTTTCCTTAATTTCTTTCTCAGCCCATTTGTCTTTTGTATAAAGGATGGCATTTGATATTTTGACTTAATTTTGTGTACAGCCATTTTGCTGAAGGTGTTTTTCATCTGTAAGTTTTCCCCCGTAGAGTTTTGGGGTAACCTGTCCTTTGTAGAGAATGGGGTGTTGAAATCTCCCAGTATTAATGAGTGGGGAACTATGTGTGGCTTCAATTTTTTTAATGTTTCTTTTACAAATGTAGTGCTCTTGAATTTGTGGCATAGATGTTCGGAAATGTGATGTCTTCTTGGTGGAATTTTCCTTTGATGAATATGAATGACCTTCCCCTTCTCTTTTGATTAATTTTCATTGAAAATATATTTTATTAGATATTAGAATGGCTACTCCTGCTTGCTTCTTGGGTCCATTTGCTTGGAAAACTGTCTTCCAGCCCTTTACTCTCAGGTAATGTCTATCTTTGTGACTTAGGTGTGTTTCTTGTATGAAACAGATTTTTGGATCTTTTTTATGTATCAATTCTGTTATTCTGTATCTTTTTATTAGAGAGCTGAGTCCATTGATGTTGAGGGAGATTAATGACCAGTGTCTGTTAGATCCTTTCATATTGATGTTGTGATGTTTCATATTGTGGTAGTGTGTTCGTGTTCTTGCCTACTTTCAGTTTTTCTGTAGTCAGGTCATTCATTTCCTGTGTTTTTCTGAATATAGTTAGCTTTCCTGCGTTGTATTTTTCCTTCTAGTATCTTCTGTAACTCTGAATTTGTGGGTAGGTATTGTTAAATTTGTTTTTGTTGTTGAATATCTTGTTTTCTCCATCTATGAGTACTGAGAGTATTGGTGGGTATAGTAGCCTGGGCTGACATCAATGTTCTCTTAGTGTCTGCATGATATCTGTCCACACCCTTCTGGCTTTCATAGTCTCTGTTGAAAAGTCAAATGTGATTCTGAGGTTTGCCATTACATGTTACTTGGCCTTTTTCCCTTGCAGCTGTTATTATTATTATTATTATTTTGTTCTGTATATGTACTGTTTTGAATATTATGTGGCAGGAGGATTTTCTTTTCTGGTCTAAGTTATTAGGTGTTCTGTGAGCCTCTTGTGTTATTCTCTGTATTCAGTTGGAAAAAATTTCTTCTATGATTTTGTTGAAAATATTTTCTTGGCCTTGGAGGAGGGAATCTTTTTTTTCCTCTATTCATATTATTCTTTGTTATTGTCTTGGATTTCTCGGACCATCTGTGTCAGAAAAGTTTTCAGATTTAATATTTTCTTTAATGGATTCATCAATTTCTTCCATTGTATTTCCACACCTGAGATTCTTTCTTCCATATCTTGTATTCTATTGGTTATGCTTACCTCTGTATTTTTTGTTTTATTCCCCAAGTTTTTTCTCTCCATGATTTCCTCCCTTTGTGTTTTCTTTAAGTTTTCCAATTCTATCTTCAGATCTTGAGCCATTTTGTTGATTTTCTTCACCTGTCTGACTGTATTTTTCTTCAGGTCCTTCAGCTGTCTATGTGAACATTCCTCTGTTTTTTTTTTTTATTTCTTTTAGTGATTTAATTATTTCTGAGACTCATAACCAAACCTTGGGCAGAGGGTAGAGAATTATATGAAAGAAGGGGAGTTAGTATGACCTAGAGAGGACAGGAGCTCCACAAGGACAAAATATATCAGGGCACGGGGGCTCTCTATGGGACTGTTTCTCCAACCAAGGATCATGTATGGATATAACATAGAACCCCTACTCTGATGTAGCCCATGGCAGCTCAGTAACCAAGTGGGTTTTCCTAGTAAGGGGAACAGGAACTATTTCTGACAGGAACTCAGTGACTGGCTCCTTCACCTCTCCCCCAACCCTCCGAGGGAGGAACAGTCTTGCTAAGCCACAGAGGAGGACATGGCAGCCTGTTGTGAAGAAACCTGATTAATTAAGTTCAGATGGAAGGGAAAGAGGCCCTCCCCTACAGCTGACTTGGAGCGGGGCAGGGAGGAGATGAGGGAGGGTGGGTTTGGCAGGGAATGAGGGAGGAGGCTATGGCTGGGATACAAATTCAATAACCAGTGATTAATATAAAAAATTTAAAAAATTGTTTCCTCTCTGAAGATCACAAACTGTTTGGCTGCATCTTCTGTATTTCTTTACAGATGGCCATAATCTTTTATGTCTTTTATCTTCCTCTATTTCTTTACGGATGGCCATAATCTGTTTTACTTTATCTTCCTCTAATCTTTTTTTTTTATTTTGTTTTTTTTTTATTTTGATTTTATTGGTTTCCTCTGTTTTCCTCTTCATAAGTATAGATGTAAGTTCTTCTTGAATTTTATTAATGCTGGGGTGTCAAGGGCTGCTTGCTCCTGGATAAGTAGGTTTTGAAGATGCCATATTGCTCTGTATTCTGTTGGTTGAGATTTTATGCTGTACTCTACCCATTGGGCTATTTAGATATTGGATGTTAGTTTCTGATGCTTCATGAAATCCTGGGGTGGGGAGAATCCCCTTGGCAGAACGTTGATTTTTCTTGAAGGAGGCCTCCTCAGCCTTTTGGGTATGGTCACTGAATGGCTGTGTTTCTCCAGAATTGCCATAGCTCACCTCAGGCATGTAGACCTAAGTGGTAATTTTTGTCTTTGTTAGTCAGGGGGACTCTCTTCTCTCCTGGATAATTCCTGGAGACAGCTGCCCTGCTGCTGTTTCTTGATCTGAATTTAGTGAGCTGATGCTGTTGTACTTATATTGTTTTCTAGGAACAGCCCTCTTTAAGCATCTGGGCACCCCACTATTTGGTCAGTTTAGGTAGGAATAACTGGTTGTCCCTTGGAGCAGTATCTTTGGGGTTGATCTTGGGGATCCCAGGATTCTGTAGTTCTGAGGTTGGAGCTCTGTGTCCCAGTGACCAAGCAGTAATCAGTGTCATATGAGTACAGCTGTCAAGTGTGCATCAGGATTCTAGAGGCTAGAGCCTTTGAGGACCTAGAAACTTTTCCACAGCTGGGTGTCCTGAGATGGGACCAGATGTCCCCCCACCCTCCACCATGGGGTTTCCTTCCAACAGGGAGCCCCAGTCTATGGTGTTTTAGGTTCCAAAGTTCCATCCCGGATGGCGTGTAGAGTGCACAGGCAAAGGCAAGTGGTGGCTCCAAGCTGCCTCCTGGGCTCCTGCAGGGGCCTGGGAACTTTTCCGTGTGTGTGTGTGTGTGTGTGTTTGTGTGTGTGTGTGTGTGTATCTGTGTGTGTGGTGAGGGTGTCAGCTGAGTGCTCTAAGCTGGGACCTGCTGTTTCCCCCACTGTAGGGTTTTCTCATGACAGGGAACCTCAGTTTCTGTTGCCCTGGGACACAGTTCC
>NW_026590316.1:0-3545 GCF_907164565.1 Psammomys obesus
TGAAGCTTTAATAATGTTTCTTTTACAAATGCAGGTGCTCTTCTATTTGGGACAGAGCTGTTCAGGATAGTGTTGTCCTCATAGTGGATTTTTCTTTGATGAGGCTTAAGTATCCTTCACTTTTATTTTGATTAATTTTGGGTGGAAGATTATTTTATTAGATGTTAGGATGGTACTTCCACCTGCTCTTTGGGTCCATTTAATTGGAAAACTTTTTTCTAGCACTTTACTCCAAGGTAGTGTCTATCTTTGAGGCTGAAGTGTGTTTATTGTATGCAGCAGAATGTTGGATCTTGTTTCCATAACTATTCTGTTAGCATTTGTCTTTTTATTGGATTGTTAATTTCATTGGTATTGATAGACATTAGTCACCAATGAATTTCAGTTTCTTTTCATTGTGGTGTTGCTCTGGATACTCTGTTTGTGTGCTTGTTCTGTTTTGATTTTTTCTGTTTCCTGGGTGTAGTTGACCTCATTGTGTTGGAGTTTTCCTTCTAGTAGCTTCTCTAGGTCAGGGATGCTGCATAGATATTGATTTAATTTAGTTTAGAATATCTTGTTTCCTCCATCTGTGTTTATTGTAAGTTTTGCTGAATACAGTATTCTGTGTTGGCATCTGTGATCTCTTCACATCTGCATGACATCCTCCCAGGCCCGTCTGGGTTTCATAGCCTCTGTTGGAAAATCTGGTGTGATTCTGATAGGTCTGTCTTAATATGTTTCTTAATCTTTTTCCTTTACTGCTTTTGATATTTTTTCTTCATTGTGTAGATTTACTGTTTTGATTATTATAAGGCAAGAGGATTTTCTTCTCTGGTCTAGTCTATTTGGTGTAGTGTAAGCCTCTTGTATTTTTAAGGTTATCTCTTTCTTAAAGTTGGAGAAATTTTCTTCTATGATTTTATTAAAAGTATATTCTGCACCTTGGAGCCTGGAATCATCTATTTAGTCTATTCCTATTGTTCTTAGGTTTCACATTTTCATGGAGTCCTTGAACTTTTCTAATTGTATGTTTTCTTTGAGAGATATATCAGTTTCTTCTTTGTATCTTCAATGCCTGTGATCCTCTCCTCCATCTCTTATATTCTGTGGGTGATGCTTATCTCTGTGGTACTTGATCTCATCTCTAAGTATTCTATCTCCAGGGTTTTCTCTGTGTATGTTTTCTTAGTGATTCAGTTTCCATTTTCAAGAACTGAATAATTTTAATAATTTCCTTCACCTGTTTAATTGTGGTTTATTTTCTATGATGACTTTTCTGTTTGCTTTGTATTTCCCTGTATTCCTTTGAGACATTTGTTCTTTTCCTCTTTATATGCCTCTAATAACTACATAATCATGGATTTAATGTCATTTTCCTGTGTTTCAGCTGCATTATAATGTCTTTTGTTCTGGGGGATGGGTTCTGGTGGAGCCAGGATGTCCTGGGTTTCATGCTGGCCTTTAGCCATCTGGTTGTCTGTATCCTTACTTATTTCTTCTTGCAACCTGCACCAAAGACTGGATCCTCCTGTCTTTGGAGATTAGTGTTCAGGAAGATGTCAAATGTGCACTGGCTCAAAAATGGGTGCTGGCGATTCAGATGCCAACATCTTGAAGGGCAGGGCACAGGCAGTGTACGGGAACAAAAAATGTAGGGGCTAGTGAATTGAAAGATATGGGTGTGCATTCACTGGAACCCTGAATTTTGTGTATAAGTACTGGTTCTCATCATGAGCATGGTAAAGGTGCAGGTGCCCCAGGTGACATCCATGGGGTTCCTCAGAATAAAGATGAGCTACTGCTTACAGGCCTGCCCCAAACTGTGCTTCCTGTACTCAGATTCCCCTCAGCTCTTCCACCTTAGATCTGGGATCCCTGTAATTCTATTGTTCACCTGGTGTCCACAGGGTGACCAGAAGAACAGTGGCTTGGTGGCTGGGATGCACTCCTAGTAATCCTGAAGCTGACCCATACGGAACAAGAGGTTTCTGAATTCTGGCTGCTGGAGCAGAGAGTACCTGGATATGGGAATCCAAATTCACTAGAGTATGTGAAGAGACAGGTGGCCCAATGTTTGCTAATCCTGGATCAGTGAGATGGCCACAGAGGGCCTAGATCAGATCAACTACATTTCCTAGATGACCTGTCTATAACAGGAAGCCACAAAGTTGATGTTCTGGATCTAGCCACCTGCCCATACACTGGTCTCAGAGTCTCTGAATCTCTGCCCCTCACACTGGTCTCTGCACACTGGTCTCCACAATTTAGAGTCTCCTTTTTCTGATCTTTCATTTTTCCTTTCTTTTTTGGTGGGACCCTTTTGTGGCCTTTTGAATTTCCTCATGGGTCTGTTTAGGTCTATTTAGGTTGTTGAGTTATTGTTGACTTCATCTTTGAATAATGGTTGCTTGGGCAAAGCTAAAACTTATCCATCTCATGTACATTTTTAAGCTTACTGGAATATAGTATGTTTTAAGAATATTTCCTTAGAATATTCTGAATTTTGTTGGTTTCTGTAGTAATGTTTTTCTGTAATTCCTGATTCTGTTAATTTGAGTACTCTATTTTTTCCTTAATTTATTTGAGATATGGATCTGTCAATTTTCTTTACTTCAGAAAGAGCCAGCTCTTCCTTTGGCTAATTCTATGTATTGTTTTCTTTGTTTCTATTTCATTCATTTCTATTATAATGTTATTATATCATCTTATTATATTATTAATTAATTTGTGTGTGTACTATCACAGCATCTGCTCACACCTCTCCTCCCAGACTATCTCTCTTACCTCACCTCCCAACCCAATGTGCCCCTCTTCTCTTTCTTTTTTTTTTTAAGAAGTCTCCCATGGATATCAACCAACCTTGGCATATAAAGTTGCAATAAGTTTATGCACAACTTCTGTCATTGAGGCTACACAATTAGGAGACAAAAGAATCAGAGACATCTTTGATCTTGCTGTTAGGTGTCCCCATAAAGACCAAGCTGCACAACTGTTGTATATGTGTATAGAGCCCAGATCTGTCCCATACATGCTCTATTGTTGGGAGCTCATTCTCTGTGAGCTTGTGCTAGGAGCCTTTCTGTGGGGCAATCCTGAGCATGGAAAGGAGAGGTCTTTGCCTGCAGGGTGCTACAGAAAGCAGATGAGGAGTCAGTGATGAAAGAGAGAGAATTAGTCAGCTGAAGTGGTCAGAGGAATCTAGCAGCTGACTTCTAAAATTCAGACCTTTCTTTGGCTCTGACTTATTGTTCACAAGGCTCTTCTTGTTTATACAAGTTTCATAGTACAAACACGAATTAATGATTATACAAGTGGTACAGAATGGGTGTTTGATTTTTTTTTCATTATCCAGGGATAAAAGTTCAGTTACAATTTAAGCAGTACACACAGGACATATTTGATTATCATTCTTAGCCCTATAACTCTACTTTAAAGAATCTAAAGAATGTCTCCTTCAAAGAAAACACATTTAATATGTGAAAGCCTGCTTTCAGGCTCCCATTGTTTACAGTATGAGTGTAGTCCAGAGAAACAGAAAACACTTTAACTGGTCTCTTTATGCA
>NW_026590317.1:0-4346 GCF_907164565.1 Psammomys obesus
TTCCGTATGTTGAACCACCCTTGCATTCCTGGGATGAAGCCTACTTGATCATGGTGGATGATATCTTTGATGTGTTCTTGGATTCGGTTTGCAAGTATTTTATTGAGTATTTTTGCATCAATGTTCATAAGAGAGATAGGTCTGAAGTTCTCTTTTTTGGTTGGAT
Source organism: Psammomys obesus (assembly GCF_907164565.1). NCBI lineage: Eukaryota > Metazoa > Chordata > Mammalia > Rodentia > Muridae > Psammomys > Psammomys obesus. The sequence continues at coordinate 167 of NW_026590317.1, forward strand.
CTTTGTGTGGTTTAGGTATCAAAGTGACTGTGGCTTCATAGAATGAGTTTGGTAGTGTTCCTTCTGTTTCTATTTTATGGAATAGTTTGAGGAGAATTGGTGTTAGTACTTCTTTGAAGGTCTTGTAGAATTCTGCGCTGAAGCCATCTGGTCCAGGGCTTTTTTTGGAGGGGAGACTGTTAATGACTGCTTCAATTTCCTTGGGAGATATAGGACTATTCAGTCTTTCTACCTGATCTTGACTTAATTTTGGTAGATGGAATCTGTCAAGAAAGTTATCCATTTCATTTAGATTTTCAAATTTTGTGCCATATAGGCTTTTGTAGTATGACCTAATAATCGTTTGGATTTCCTCAGTGTCTGTAGTTATGTCCCCATTTTCCTTTCTGATTTTGCTGATTTGTATGGTTTCTCTCTGCTTTTTAGTTAGTTTGGCTAAGGGTTTGTCTATCTTGTTGATTTTCTCAAAGAACCAGCTTTTTGTTTCATTGATTCTTTGGATAATTTTATTTGTTTCTAATTGATTGATTTCTGCCCTTAGTTTGATTATTTCCAGCCGTCTGCTCCTCTTGGGTGTATCTGCTTCTTTTTTTTCTAGGTTTTTCAGTTGGGCCATTAAGTTGTTTGTATGTGATGTTACGGATTTCTTCTTGTAGGCACTTAGTGCTATAAATTTTCCTCTGAGCACTGCTTTCAATGTGTCCAATAAATTTGGGTATGTTGTGCCTTAATTTTCATTGAATTCTAGAAAGTCTTTAATTTCTTTCTTTATTTCTTCCTTGACCCCGCTGTCATTGAGTAGTAAGTTGTTCAGTTTCCATGTGCGTGTCGGCTTTTTGTTGTTTCTGTTGTTGTTGATGTCCAGCTTTAGTCCATGGTGGTCTGATAGTATACAAGGGATTATTTCAATCCTTTTGTATCTGTTGAGGCTTGCTTTGTGACCAACTATATGGTCTATTTTGGAGAAGGTTCCATGTGGTGCTGAAAAGAAGGTGTACTCTTTTGAGTTTGGGTGAAAAGATCTGTAGACGTCTATTAGGTCCATTTGATTTAGGGATTCTGTGAGTGCTTTTATTTCCCTATTTGGTGTCTCTCTGGTTGATCTGTCCCTTGATGAGAGTGGGGTGTTGAAGTCTCCCACTATTAAGGTATTAGGATCAATGTATGATTTAAGCTTTAATATTGTTTCATTTACGAATGTAGGTGCTCTTGTATTTGGGGCATAGATATTCAAAATTGTGATGTCCTCTTGTTGGATTTTTCCTTTGATGAGAATATAGTGGCCCTCCTTATCTTTTTTGATTAACTTCGGATGAAAGTCTATTTTATTAGATATTAGGATGGCTACTCCAGCTTGTTTTCTGGAACCATTTGCTTGAAAAACATTTTTCCAGCCCTTTACTCTGAGGTAGTGTTTATCTTTGTTGCATAGGTGTGTTTCTTGGATGCAACAGAATGTTGGGTCTTGTTTCCGTAACCATTCTGTTAGCCTGTGTCTCTTTATTGGTGAGTTGAGTCCATTAATATTGATAGATAATATTGACCAATGCATGTTAGTTCCTTTTGTAATGGAGTCGATGATCTTACCTTGTTTCATTGCTTGTTTTCTTTTCATTTTTGTTGGGATATTATCTGTATGCCCTGTTTTCTTGGGTGAATTCGTTTTCGTTGGATTGGAGTTTTCCTTCTAGTATCTTCTGTAGGGTTGGTTTGCTGTATAGATATTGTGTAAATTTAGTTTTGTCATGGAATATTTTGTTTTCTCCATCTATGTTGATTGAAAGCTTTGCAGGGTATAGTAGTCTGGGTTGACATTTGTGATCTCTTAGAGTCTCCATGATGCTTGCCCAGGCCCTTCTGGCTTTCATAGTTTCTGATGAGAAGTCTGGTGTGATTCTGATAGGTCTACCTTCATATGTTACTTGGCCTTTTTCCCTTGCAGCTTTTAATATCTTTTCTTTGTTCTGTAGATTTAGTGTTTTGACTATGATGTGACGTGATGTGTTTCTTTTCTGGTCTAGTCTATTTGGTGTTCTGTAGGCCTCTTGTATATTTATGGACATCTCTTTCTTTAAGTTGGGGAAATTTTCTTCTATGATTTTCTTGAAAATATTTTCTGGACCTTGGAGCCTGGAGTCTTCTTTTTCATCAATTCCTATTATTCTTAGATTTTGTCTTTTCATAGCATCCTTGATTTCTTGGATATTTTGTGATTGGAATTTTTCTGATTTTACTTTTTCTTTGAGAGAAGTATCAATTTCTGCAAGTGTGTCTTCAGCTCCAGAGATTCTCTCTTCCATCTCTTGTATTCTGTTGGTGATGCTTATTTTTGTGGTTCCTGATCTTTTCTCCAAGTTCTCCAGCTCTAGAGTTTTCTCATTTTGTGTTTTCTTTATTGATTCTAATTCTGTTTTCATGCCTTGCACCATTTCTTCCATATGTTTGAATTTGGATTCCTGTCTCTCTACGATGGACTCTATTTCTTTGCTCATTTCCTTTTTGTATGCCACTAATTTTTTCTCTACTTGTGCCTCTATTTGTTTGGCTATGTTTGCCTGTGTTTCTTTAAGGGTTTTGTCTATTTCTTCTTTCTTTATTTCCAATTGACTGTCCAACTCTTTGAAAGATTTGTTCATTTCCTCCTTATGAGCCTCAAATAATTGAGCAAGCATGGCTTTAAGGTCATTTTCCTGTGCTTCTGATGAATTGGAGTATCCATCGATTTTGGGGTTTGCTGGTGAAGTCATGATGTCCTGATTCATGTTGGAAGTGTTCTTTCATCTACCCCTGGCCATTGGCTTATCTGAGACCTTTCCTGTTTGTTTTTGGATTCTGCCGATCAGACTGGTACTGTCTCTCGCTCGAGTCTGGAGAATTCTTCAGGAAGCTGAGAGAGGTCCCGTGTCCTTAGCGTGTGCTGAGGACTAGCTGTACCTGTGGGAGGAAAGTACGCAGGCGCAAACAGAGGCAAATGCAAGCTTGCGTGCATGCGTGCGTGCATGTGTATATGTGTGTGTGTGTGTGTGTAAGTGGGCGTGGGCGTGTGTCTCAAGGGACAGAGTGATGGCTAATGTTGAACCCTTGAGTGTGTGGGAGGGGCTCTGCAATGTATATGTCGCAGGCGCTAGTGATGATCGCAGCGCAATTTCTGGCATTAACTGCCTTAACTCCTCAATTAGACCCACAGAGCAGGAAATTCAATGTTCCAAGTGCCCCTCTGTTTCCCAAAGTGGGTATATGGGTGGGAGGGGGTTCGATGCCTGGCTTCTGTTTTAGAATGACCCAGGATCAGTGGAGCTGCAGATTCTCAAGGGTTCACTCACTTACAGGCAGTTCACTTGGCAGTATCTGGGCTCTCTGTTCTTTGGTTTGGCCCTGCTTCTTTGATGTGCTCCACCAGTTCCATGCTGTTGTCACTGCCAGGTTATGAGGTCTTGCTGCAGCTGGAGATTTCAGGGTGGTCACGTCAGTGGGAATCGGGGTAACCAGCCTTTCTGTTCTCTGGTTTGGCCCTGGTTAGTCTTAAACTGGAGGGCTGATGTGCCCCGCCAGCTCAGTGCTGCTCTGCCGCCAGGTTAGAAAGTCCCGATGTAACTGGAGACTGGGTTGCTAGTCCAGATGCTTTCTGGGGAGTCCTGGGGTCTCTTCACTGTGCTCTCCAAGCTTCGGAGGCCCAGCGCCTGGTGTGTCTAGCTTGTATGGTGTTTCTGTCTGGTTTTGGTGAGTATATAGCGTATTCTCTGTCACTGTGGGATTGGGCGGGCCGTACTGTCAGTGATCGCGATCCTGCGGAGCTAGTATGGCGTCTAGCAGACTCGGGCCCTGGGAGGATGGTGCACCATTTATAGAATTTTATGACCTATCAAATAGATGCAACAAGGTCACAATTTCAGGCAAAACATAGATAGACAAAGGAAAAGCATTCGGATTCTTTTATTTTTGTCATCAAAAGCAATAATGGTTGTACAGATTTAAAATGATTCACACACTACTTAACATTTGTTTCTGAGGAGTAGGAGAGATGGCTCAGTGGTTAAGAGCACTGTCTGCTTTTTCAAAGTATCTGGGTTCAATTCCCAGCACATACATAGCAGCTCACAACTGTTTGTAATGCCAATTTCGTGAGATCAGTCACCTTTACAGTAATGAACATATAATAAAATTATGTAAATTATTTAAA
>NW_026590318.1:0-6905 GCF_907164565.1 Psammomys obesus
ACTCACAGAGCACTCCAAGCTCAGGATGCTCAGCAAGGTCAGCAAGGTGAGCAGAAGCAGCTCCCTCCTCCTGGGAGATTCCCAGGAAACAAATAAAGCCTGAAGAGTTGGAGAGGAAGACAGAGGTTGCTCTGAGCTTCAGGAGAGATATTCAGATAGGATACCTTCATCCTAGGGATATTGGAGAGACAGTTAGCAAGAAATACTTTGTTTTCCTTGGCCTACCTCGGCCATCTGTGAAGTATGTTCTGTCAGAAAACCTACTGAAACCTTGAAGGTTTTAAAAAATAACTCTGGTAATTTCATACATGACCATAATGTATTCAGATCAAATCCACCTCCACTACTCTGCTCCTCCTACAACTCTCCTGGAACCCTCTATACCCAACTCACCCTGCAGAAGCCAGAGAACTAAAAATGGGGCTTTAGGGCTTAAAGAGAAAATAGCTTAATACATAGAGTAGTAGAACACAGGTAATAAAATGTCAACAGGGAGAGCATGGGAAACTGGCTAAGCGGAGAGGAGGATGGCGGGTTGAGGCTGAGAAGGAAGGTTCATGATTATATACTGCTCTATGGAAAAGCCATTAACTCTTTAGAAAGCAGTGTCCTCTAAAGGCCCAACCGAGAAATGAAAAGTTCACAATTGCCGTGGACTTCTCACTGTCCTTGCTGCCTTCCCAGGGTGAATTACAAGGCTTTCTGTCCATACACAGAGAAAGGTGTATACTTTCTAAGTGTAAAACGTGTGAGTTATTTTTAAGAATCTAAAGTTATGAGCTGAAATATTTGAAAATATTTTAGTGACAAAATCACAGAATCTTTACACATTTCAAAACAAGTGTGAGGACTTTGTTTTTCTAACACTGCACAGTGAAATCTTAGGGTCATTTTGATTTGCATTTCCCTCATGGCTAATGAGGTTGAGCATTTCTTTAAGTGTTTCTCTGCCATTCGATTTTCCTCTATTGAGAATTCTCTGTTTAGCTCTGTACTCCATTTTTTTAATTGGAATACTTGATTTTGTTTGCTGTTTAACTTCTTTAGTTCTTTATATATACCAAATATTAGTCCTCTGTCAGATATAGGTTTGGTGAAGATCCTTTCCCAATCTGTAGGCTGTCGTTTTGTTCTGACAACAGTGTCCTTTGCTTTACGGAAGCTTTTCAGTTTCATGAGGTTCCATTTATTTATTGTTGCTCTTAAAGCATGTGCTGTTGGTGTTCTGTTCAGGAAGCTGTCTCCTGTGTGAATGCAATTTCCATCAAATTACCAACACAATTCTTTACAGACCTGGAAAGAAAAATTCTCACATTCATATGGAAGAACAAGAAACCCAGAATTGCTAAAACAATTCTCTACAGTAAAAGATCTTCTGGAGGTATCTCCATCCCTGATCTCAAGCAGTACTATAGAGCAACAATACTAAAAACTGCATGGTACTGGCATCGAAATAGACTTGTGGATCAATGGAATTACATAGAAGACCCTAACATAAATCCACACACTTATGGACACCTGATTTTTGACAAAGATGCCAAAAACATTCAATGGAAAAAAGACAGCATCTTCAACAAATGGTGCTGGTATAACTGGATGTCTACATGTAGAAAAATGCAAATAGATCCATACTTATCATCCTGCACAAAACTAAAGTCCAAGTGGATCAAAGACCTCAACATAAAACTAGACACACTAAACCGCTTAGAAGAAAAAGTGGGGAAAAGCCTTGAACTCATTGGCACAAGAGAAAACTTCCTGAACAAAAGACCAAAAGCATAGGCTGTAAGAGCGACAATCAATAAATGGGACCTCATGAAACTGAAAAGCATCTGTAAAGAGTCTTTCTTGAGAGACACCTTAGGTTTTTTTCAGTTCTTTATTTACAGAGAGATAACTATAAGTACTAGAGCACTTTATTTTAAACCAGCATTTTGTATACAGAATTGAGATGGATAAAAACCTTGGCCTCCTTTCTCATGTTTCAGAAAAATTATGAGAGAACCTACCTCTTATCTCAGCTGAGTGTATACACCACATCATCAGGACTAAACCAGGATGCAATGGTAGACAAGAATAGACTTTAAGGGGAAGGGATTTTTGGACTAAGTCTTTTATAACTAGGCTGTTTCATACATTGTGTGTAGGTAATGGAAGCACTTGCCACTCTGAGCATCATCATCAGACCTCCAAAAGCTGTATTTCTTGAGCAGCTTAACTAAATGAAGGCTGTCAGGGAGCATCGTGGTTTGAATGAAAATGGCCACCATAGGCTCATAATTGAGAATGTTTAACTCTCAGTTTGTGGACAATTTAGGAAGGATCAGGATGTATGGTCGTGTCAGAGGAGGTGTGTCACTGGTGTTGGACTTTGGAATCTCAAAGCCAAAGTCAAGCCCAGTTTTCCCCCCTCTTTGCCTCTTGTGATCAAATGTAAGCTCTCAGCTACTACTCCAGGGCCATCCTGCCTGCCTGCTCCTACACTCCTTACCATGATGATCACCCTCTGAAACTGTGGTCAATCCCGCAGTAAAAGGCTTCCTTTCACAAGCTGTCTTGATCATTCATGGTGTCTCTTCAAAGCAATAGACAAGTAACTAAGAGTAGTAGAGGTTGGGGGATGCTCTGTAATATAGAACAAGGAGAGGAAGAATCTAAATAATTTATAGAATGAGAGTCAAGCCAAATTTTAAAGACTAGAGACTATGTTTCTTATTTAAATCATAAATCTGTGGGGTAATAACAAGATTTCTGGAGACTTTATGTCCCTAGGTTTTGTAAGACATCTTGGTAGAGATAAATCCTGTGTCAGGGTTTTCCTAGAGATGATTGCAGTTCAGACCTCCAGTTAGGGAGAGAACTTTATTTCAAGGGATCAAAGCGTTGTTGTCTCTAGCACTGTCTCCCATCCTGTCCTGTCAGAATATCCACAGATCCTAGGTCTCTAGATATTTGACCTGAGACTTGTTGCTGTTTTTCAGGAAGCTGGTGAGCAGCATTGGAGGAAGCACATAGCCTCCCTCACAGGGCCGCTCCCCTAGGCCTCCTGTACTCTGGTTTGTGTGCAGCTTCCCCTACAGTCTCCCTCACTGTGTCCCTCACAGCACAGTAGTACAGGGCAGAGTCTGACAGCTGCACTGAGGACTTCTGCAGGTGGAAGGAGCTGCTGCTCTTGTGGAGAGTGGCGTGGAACCCTCGGTGCTCTGTCCTCTTGTTGTCTGTGGAGCTCCTGAGGAGTAGCTGAGGGGCTTTGTTGAGATATTGAACATACCAGAAGAGGACACGATCCGAGTAAGTAGTCTGATAGGTGCAGTTCAGCATCACAGGCAACCCCTCTGTGACAGTGACCAAGCCTTCTGTCTGGGTCACTGGAGTCCCCTTCTCCCCCCCAAAAAAAAAAAAAAAAAAAAAAAACAAGGAGGAATTACTATTCGGTGTGATGAGGAAGGACATAGCTGTAAGACAAAGACATGATTAACGCTTAGGATAAAATATAACTTACGGAGCATGAAGAGTAGCACAAGAACTGAGCAGGTGACAGGAAGCATGTTCATAGAAGAAATGACTCTTGGTCCTTGAGTGCACGAGTCTTACAGGGCAAGTCTTCTGCAGGACCTCGTCAAACTCTTCACTCATGGACAAAGACCTCTGTCTGCACAGGGTGTCTGTCATGTTAAGCCACCTGAAGGAGATGTAACCCACATGTAAGGAAGCAGTGCCCTCTGCTGGTCTCCCTTCAACCTCACCACAGGTGGCTGCACAAGTCATTGTGAATAAACTTGAAACCTCACCCTAAGCAGGTCTCTAGTTGACACCTGTGTTAAGAACCATATATATCCTATTGTACACATAAAAGTGTACATACACCCATACATCTGATAAAATTCATCTATTTTTCTCATCTTATTAGTTCTTAGAGAATGTTATGCAGTAAATTTTTTCATACTCATCTGCTCTCTCCAAATCTAACAGATCCATCCAACTTCCCTACCAACCACATTTTGTGCCCCTCTTTTTTAAATAAGACACTTCAATTTTTGTCTTTCCGGCTGTTCTTCCCATATAATCTTAGCTTTGTTTCCTCAGTAGAGGGTGGTCTATGAACCAGGAGCTGCATTTTTAAACTGCATCTCTCTCTCTCTCAGCAGATACAAACTGCCAACAGCTCCGTAGCTAAGGGTGGGAATGCCCACTTTCCCCATTTGTCTTATCCTTTGCTAGTCTTATGTCTGCTGCCAACCTCTGTAAGTTCATATGAGAAGCTGCATTTTTAAGCGCTTCTCAGCCATTTAAGATTCCTCTGTTATGAATTCTCTCTTTAGCTCTTTATCCCATTTATTAATTGGCTTTCTTGATTTGTTGATGTTTAATTTCTTAAGTTCTTTGTACATTTTGGATATTAGCCCTCTGTCTGATGTACTGTTAGTGAAGAACTTTTACCCATCTCTAGGCTGCCATTTTGTTCTATTGACAGTGTTCTTTGACTTACAGAAGCTTCTCAGTTTCATGAGATCCCATTTATTAACTGTTGATCTCAGAGTCTGTGCTGTTGTTCTGTTCAGGAACTTGTCTCTTATGCCAATGAGTTCCAGAATTTTCCCCACTTTGTCTTCAAATAGATCTGAAGTCTCTGGTTTTCTGTCAAGATCTTTGATCCACTTGGGCTTGAGTTTTGTGCAGGATGATGAATATGAGTGTATTTGCATTTTTCTAAATGCAGACATCCAGTACGACCAGCACCATTTGTTGAAGTTGCTTTCTTTTTTTCCAGTGTATGGTTTTGGCTTTTGGTCAAAAATCAAGTGGCCTTAGGAGTGTGGGTTTATTTCCATTGATCAGTTCCATTGATCAGCGTGTCTGTTTCTATGCCAGTACCTTGCAGTTTTTATTACTATTGCTTGTGGTATAGCTTGAAATCAGGGATGTTGATACCACCAAAAGTTCTTTTATTGTACAGAATTGTTTGGGTTATCCTGGATCTTTTATTTTTCCATATAAAGGTAATGGTTGCTCTTTCTCGGTCTGTAAAGAATTGTGCTAGGATTTTAATGGGTGTTGTGTTGAATCTGTAGATGGCTATTGGCATAATGTCCATTTTTACTATGTTAATCCTACTGATCCATGAACATGGGAGATCTTTCCATCTTCTACAATATTCAATTTCTTTCTTCAAATACTTAAAATTCTTGTCAGACAGGGCTTTCATTACCTTGGTTACGGTTACACCAAGATATTTTATATTATGTGTGGCTATTATGAAAGGTGTTGTTTCTCTAATTTCTTTCTCATCCCTTTTGTCCCTTGTATAAAGGAGGGCTTCTGACATTTTGAGATAATTTTTTATTCAGAGACGTTGCTGAAGGTGTTTATCAGCTGTAGGTGTTCTCTGGTAGAATCACAGGGGTCACTTATGTATTTTATGTTATCACCTAAGAATAATGATACTTTGAGTTCTGTTTGTTTTTTTTTTTTTCGAATTTGTATGCCTTTTATCTCCTTTAATTGTCTTATTACTCTACCTAGAAATTCAACTATCATTGTTATAGAAGACAATTAATATTTACTAATAATTACCTTTTAGTAAAGCTGTTCTCCCAAACAGCTGTATAACCAAATCACCTCACAGAGACTGGATTTATTTAGTTAACCTAGAACACAATGCTGGGCAATAGTTACTCCTTTCTAAACCTCCAAGCCCTCATAGTTTCCTAACATTTAGATTCCCCACATTATATTTGTTTTTTGTTAAATCTGAGGTCTGGTTCATGCTCCAAGTCCTCCAATATCTGTCCTCCTGCTCTGCCTTCAAGCTCACCTGTTCTCCTCCCACTCATTTCCTGCCCTCTAGATTCTCCCCTCTTTCCTGACCTCTGGCACCTCCCAGCTCAACATTGTGTCTAGTTGCTTTATTTAGGCCTGTTTACACAAGAGTTGAGACAGGATGCTTAGAATGAGTATCACAATGCAATATCTGGATTAAAACCAGAGAATGGGGGCGGGGGAATCAGCATTTGAATGAACAAGGGTAAGTGTGTACATTTTAAAAGAACATTATACCAAATACCTTATTGAAGAGCTATGGTGAAAGCAGGCAGCCTAGTGTTGTCGTTGATTTTAGTGGGAATACTTTGAGTTTCTCTCCATTTTACTTGATTTTGGATATTAGCTTGCTATATATTGCTTTTGTTGTGTATAGATATGTGGCTTGTATCCTTGATCTCTCCAAGACTTTAAACGCGAAGGAATGTTGGATTTTGTTAAAGGTCTTTTCAGCATCTAATGAAATAATCATGTGGTTTTTTTTTTTCTTTGTCTGTTTATATGGTATATTATGTTGATGAATTCCTGTATTCCTGGGATGAAGCTTGCTTGATCATGGTGGGTGGTATTTTTGATGTGTCCCCAGATTTGGTTTGCAAGTATATTGTTGAGTATTTTTGTATCAATATTCATAAGGAGATTGGTTTTAAATTCTTTCTGTGTTGAGTCTTTGTGTATTTTATATATCAGGGTGACTGTGTTCTCACAGAATGAGTTTGGCAATCTTCCTTCTGTTTCTATATTATGGAATAATTTGAGGTGTATTAGTATTAATTTTTCTTTGAAAGTCTGGTAGAATTCTGTGCTAAAACCACAGCTTTCTCCATCAGTTGGTTCTGTCTACTGTGTTTTCCCTGCTTCTATATCCTGTAGTCAATATTTTTCTTGCCTTGTACTTTAGCTAGCAGAGTAAAGAAACTGATCAAGGCCCCCAGATGATCATAGTCCTCCACTCAAAGCAGTTTCCTGTCCCTGTCCTGGCTGCACACTGCTGCTTACTTCTGTGCTGCAGACAGAATTCCCATGTGCCTGTTGCTGTAATGCAAACTCTCAGAGCTGCTTCCTACATACCCTACCTATGGATG
>NW_026590319.1:0-17778 GCF_907164565.1 Psammomys obesus
AGATCCAGAAAAGGCCTTCGCTCAACACATGAGTTTTCACCTACCAAGTGAAACCACAGAGAGCTAGACTCCTGGGCCTTGACCAGGAAGTTGAAAACTGTTCAGGAGGCATGTAGCTCATTCTCTCAAAAGTGTTGGGAAACAGAGGACAGGATTAAAGGGCCTTTTGCCTTTGATACCATATGAGAAAAAATTGTCAAAATTTTGCATTTGGAGGGTGTCACTGACCCAAATTTGCGTCTCTGTGAATTCTCCCTGTGCTTACAGACTTCCTTACAACAGAGATTTTGGTGTGAATAGGGAAAACAATCAGTTATGAAAAATGCCATTTTTCCTTTCTAAATAACCTTTGGTAAACTTCCTAATTTGCCGTTTTCATTCTATGCTCTTCCTCCTTACCCTCTATTGGGATTCCTTCACCTGTTCTCTGTCTTCCATGTATCTACCTCTATGTCTTACAGTGCCCAGTATTGAGCCTTCCAGTCATCAGGCAATTGTCAGTGCTCTGAAAGATTTTGTGATGTGTGTCGCATGACCACCTGCTCCTTCCGTATTTTCCTGGACAACAAAGGAAGAAAAGCACAGGGCAAGCTACATCAAGGTCCATATACATCAACAGATATTCCATAAGACATTGACAGGGACAGGAGTTGGGTTCTGTGTGCCTGACTCCTGAAGCTGCTCTTCTTATTACCTCTCATGTCATGTTTCTTCAAATGAACTCATAACCTCTGTGTTTCCAAGCTCACGGAAGGCATTGAATTTGATAGAAAAACTATTCTTAGTGATTTCTCTGACAATGGATATCAAGATTTCTGGCTCAACATAATCATTTGTAAAGAAGAATAATTATTGTTCATTGTCAGCTCAGTTTGGGGCTGTGAAAATCTTTAGCATTTTCACTTGAATTTAAGATGGCAAAATTGTAAGATGCAATGCTACTTACAAATCTTGACCCATTAATTGTATTCCTCCTCTGGTTCCTCTTGTTCCGTGTATGTGTACCTACCTCTATGTATTTCAATGCCCACTATTGACCTTCCTGGTTGTCCTGCAAATATGATTCTCTAGAGACTTTAGTGAGCTGGATCTCATGTCCATCTTCCACTTCTGTGTTTCCTTACCCCTCTGAGGATTAATCTCACAGTGCAAGTTACATAGACATCTTCATACAGCATGAGAAATCCAGCAGGACTTTTCAAGGGACAGGTGTTTGTGCATTTGTTGTTTGCATGGCTGACTCCTGAATCCTATGTTTTTATTACATATTAGATTGTGTTTCTTCAAATGAATTTACAACCTTTCCTTTCAGAGATCACAAAAACCATAGCATTTTTATATGAAACCTATTCTTAATGATTTCTTTAATTATTTCAGGCTCAACATAATCATTTGAATAGAAGTATAATTATGGTACATTGTATGCTCAATTTAAAGATTAGAAGAACTTTATGGAATTTCACTCAAAATTAATAGAGCAAAATTGAAAGATGCCAATGATATTTACAAGCAAGTGAAAATACATTGTTTGCTTTCTGAGTATCTACATAAAAAGAGCAAGGATGAACTAAATTTGTAAGGGTTATTGTCTGTGCTCTAGGGGCCTATTCTCCTCATACCCTATCTTCTTCCTTTGGGTTCTGCACCTCTCAGGGTAGTAATCAGACTTTAATGCTATGAATTTGAGTGACAAAAAGATAACCAACTTGGAGAAGGATCATGATAGAACTTCTGAAACATTAAATGAAATTGGAAACTGCAAATGTTAATTGCAAATGAAAATCAAATTCATCAATATTTTCACACAACTATTGATTTTTAAAATGCACAAGCATACACTTAATGGTATTTTGTAGTTTCCTTGTCATTTGATTAGGTTGGAAGTGCCTTGTTAAGACACCTACAATGCAAGAGTCATGCCAAATGTTCTACTTGATGGACACAATATGAATCCATTGGCAATAGCCATGAGTGTGTCATCATCAAAATCTTATCCCTAGAACTACAGAGTAGTAAGTATTTAGTCTGCAAAATCTCCAGATTTACTACAAATAAAATAAGTCATGGGAAGGAGCATCACTGCTTACCTGTCTTGCCAGAAGGAAAGCAACTTTCAATGTTTCTAGCCTGCTACAAAATAAGAATAAATTTTATCATATAAGGAAATGCATCTAGGGAACCTTGACAACCTAGAATGTCTCAGCATATAAGTCTGCCACGCTTTCTTTCACTCCTAGAAATACTAAGTGAATTCATTTCCTCCCTTCAAATTTTAGCTAGTGTGGCAAGGATTTTTCTTCTTCCTGATTGCTTCATATAAAGCAGTCAGTGAGATCATTTTCAACAGTGCCATCAGACATGGTGTTGATTTCTGTCAGAGAAAAGAGAAGTAGTTGCACACAGAAAGGAAGGTGCATTGCATACAGCATTGTAGTGTTTTTATTCTGAATTACCATTTTATTAAAGTCTGTACCGTCATGTTTTGCAGAGGTGAACGTGTGTAGGGCCTATTCTATGTTTGATATTTTAGTGTCCTTTTGAAATTTGTCTTCTGTGCATGTCATTCCCTTCTTTTTTATCCAACAGGGAGTTCATTATTTGATGTTAGGGTTTTGCCATGCCCTGCAACTTCATGTTGGCATACAGGGTGAATCCAAAGGTGCCCCTTTGTGTGCTTGTATGTTACCATGTCTTGATTTATGTAAATCAAGACTTTGACTGTGAAGAGATTTGGAATCATCCACTGTAACTCAAGTTATTTTTTTTTTTTTTTTTAGGAAATAAAGTCATTTCTAAGCACTAACTGGCTACTGTGTGGTAAAAATATCATGGTTTGCTTTATATTGCATATGTTGTACTTCAAATTTCATATAAAGTGTTGGTCCAAGAAGTTGGTGATCAACGTACACTGTATCTGAGAGGCACTGGATCTGTAACTCTGAAATTGTTGAGTGGAGGGGAGCTGAATCCAGAATATCCACATTGAGGCTTCCTGGGTGAGACTGGACAACCCATGATATGGGATAGTTTGGATCCATGTCACTGGTGGACATCTACGGGGTCAGAGAATCACAAATATTCAATCCCCTGCACTTCCCCTTTCCCAAGCACAGGTCTCCCTCTTAGCAGAGGTGGCTGGCAATGTTGCCTCAAGCATGAGCTTCTGCTCAATTACTGAAAAGGCAGAGGTGTGCTTCCCAGGGCTGAAATTGCAGTGGAGTGGAAGCTATCCCATGAAAGAGCTTTCGTACGGCTGCCATGGGGCAGTGGCTAGCCTAAACAGGAGCTTCTGTGCTCTATGACTGAAATGTATTTACCCCAAGTACAGGCCTCCCTGCCCAGTGACCAAGCAGTGGACACCAATGAGCTAATGGATCTCCTACACTCTCATTTGGCCCTGTGGGCCCAAATCTGAGAGTAGAGAACAAGGAGAACCCTTGTGCTTTCTGATCAGGACTGCAAGTGAGTGTGCCTTCAAGTGAGTGTATACAGAGCTCCCGATCCAGGGTCCCTCTCTGTTAGCAGCTGGACATTGAAACCGTCTCACCCACATCCCCACTGTAGAAAACATAGGAATACTTGGAACAGAGTTCTAAACATTGAAGCCCCTGATCTGTGGGTCTACCAGTGGAGTATAGGCAAAAAAATTCCTGGAGTCCAGGAAGATCTGAATACCAGGAGGATAGTAGGACAGGCCTGTAAGCCACTGAGGCATTCAGGGCACCTGCACATGTGCATTGCATCAGTGAACAGCACCAGCACTTGCACCCCCTCCCTCACTTAAGCTCCACCTTTCCAGGTATCTATGCATTCTAGTACCCTCTCCCTCAAGGCATACTTCCACCCACAAGCCAGCTTTTGCCCATATGTGCCTGTGACTTTCCTCACTTAGCTACAACTAAAATATGTGTATCCATTCTCAAAGTAGTGGACCTCTCTCATCTTCCTGAAGAATAATTCAGACACCAAAGTCAGAGAGACCTGGTTTGAAGTACAGACTCCAGGAACCAACTGCAAAGGTTACAGATAAGCAGATGGCTAGAAGCTGTCATAATAACACAAACAACAAAAATCAGTATATCTTGGCTTCTCCAGCAACCTGCAAAATCAATGGATATTTTAATTAATCAGAAACATAGGAAAATGATTTTAAAGCTATACTTATCCAGTTATAAGTGGCACATAAAGATGAAACAAATACCTCAAAGAAATACAGCAAATTCATCCAAACAAAGAGAGTCACAGATAGATACACAAGAAGAGGCATATAGAGGAAACAAACAAAAAACATAGAGGCCATCATAGAAAGACAGGAATCCACATTCAAACACATGAAGAAATTGGCACAAGACATGAAAACAGAATTAGAATAAATAAAGAAAACACAGACAGAGAACCCTGGAGCTGGAAACCACAAGATAAGCACAAAGGAACCACAAAGATAAGCTTCACTGGCAGAATATAAGAGATGGAAGAGAGAATCTCAGGCACTGAAGTTACAATTGCAGAAATTGATATATCTCTCACAGAAAAGATAAAATCAGAAAATTTCCAAACACAAAACATCCAAAAAATCAAGGATGCCATGAAAAGACAAAAATCTAAAAAGAATAGGAATAGATGAAAAGAAGATTCCAGGCACCAAGGTCCAGACAATATTTCCAAGAAAAACTGTTGGTATAATGTTCTTTCTGATGGGCAGAGTGAATGGAATTTTATGTAAGAAGTGGGAAATAGTAAGAGCTGGAGGGGACGGGAACTCCAAAGGAGAGCAACAGAACAAGAAAATTTGAACACAGGGAGCTTCCCAGAGACTCATACTCCAACCAAGGACTATTTGTAGAGATAACCTAGAACCCCTGCACAGATGTAGCCCATGGCAGTTCAGTGTCCAAGTGGGCTACCTAGTAAAGGGAAGAGGGACTGCCTCTGACATAATCTGATTGGCCTGCTCTTTGATCACCTCCCCCTGAGGGGGGGGAGCAGCCTTACCAGTCCACAGTAGAGGACAATGCAGCCACTTTCGATGAGAACTGATAGACTAAGATCAGAAAGGAGAGAAGAACCTTCCCTATCAGTGGACTTGGGGAGTGGCATGCATGCAGAAAGGGGAGGGAAGGTGGGATCAGGAGGGGAGGAGGGACGGGCTTATGGGGGGATACAAAATGAATAAAGTGTAATTAATAAAAAATTTTAGAAAATGTCTAAAAAAATGTATATGCCTTACCCTTGTTAATTCAAATGCTGATTTCCCCACCCCCAACTCTCTGGTTTCAATCTGGATATTGCATTGTGATACTTACTCTTATGTAAACAGGACACAAATAAAGCAACTAGATACAATGTTGTGCAATGGGAGGAGCCAGAGGACAGGAAAGAGGGGAGGAACTAGAGAACAGGAAGGGGCGAGAAGGAGGAGGAGCTCGAGGAGGAGCTCCAGGAGAGAGCACGAGGAGAGCAGACCGGAAGGAGAGAGCTTGGAGGACTTAAAGCAAGAACCAGACCTAAGATTTCACAGAAAGCAAGTAAAATGTGGGAAATCTAAATGTTAGTAAACTGAGGGCTTGGAGGTTTAGGAGGGAGTAAATATTGCCCAGCATTGTGTTCTAGGTTAACTAAAAACCCAGTCTCTGTGTGGTGTTTTGGTTATACAGCCGCTGAGGATTAACAGCAGCATTACTAGAAGATAAACCCAGAGTAAATATTAATAACTAAATACAACAAAAAACATAGAAAATTTTCTCAACTTACAGAAAGAAATGTCCATTAACATACAGGCGACCTACAGAACACCAAATAGACTAGACCAGAAAGAAACTCCTCAAGTCACATAATAGTCAAAACACTGAAACTACAGAACAAGGAAAAAATATTAAAAGCAGCAAGGAAAAATGCCAAGTAACATATAAAGGTAGACCTATCAGAATCACACCAGACTTCTCAACAGAAACTATAAAAGCCAGAAGAGCCTGGGAAGATATCATACAAAATTTAAGGGACCACAGATGCCAACACAGACTACTATACCCAGCAAAGCTTTGAATCAACAAAGATGGAAAAAAACAAAATATTCCATGAAAAAAACTAAACGTAAGTAATACCTACACAACAACCCGCCCTACAAAAGATACTAGAAGGAAAACTCCAACAAAATCAACTACATACAAGAAAAAACTGGATATAAATAACTTCACAACACAGAATTAAAAGAAAACAAGCATAGAAACAGCAACACCACCAACTACACAATAAAAGGAA
This sequence comes from Psammomys obesus, assembly GCF_907164565.1. Lineage (NCBI taxonomy): Eukaryota > Metazoa > Chordata > Mammalia > Rodentia > Muridae > Psammomys > Psammomys obesus. The sequence goes on from NW_026590319.1 coordinate 6,259, forward strand.
CTAACATCTGTTGGTCACTATTATCTATCAACATCTACAGATTCAGCTCTCCAATAAAAAGACACAGACTAACAGAATGGTTGCGAAAACAGGATCCAACATTCTGCTGCATCCAAGAAACACAACTCTGCAACAAAGATAAACACTACCACTGAGTAAAGGGCTGGAAAAAATTTTTTGCAAGCAAACAGACTCAGAAAACAAGCTGTGGTAGCTATCCTAATATATAATAAAAATAGATTTTCAACTGAACTTAATCAAAAAAGAAAAGGAGCGGCACTTCATTTTCAGAAAAAAAATTCATCAGGCATACATCACAGTACTGAACATCTACACCCCAAATACAAGAGCACCTGCATTTGTAAAATAAACATTATTGAAGCCTAAATCACACATAGATCCCCACACCTTAAACATATAGAGAATTCAACACCCCACTCTCATCAAGGGAAAGATCATATAAACAAAAGATAATGGGAAATACTGACAATTACAGAGGTCCTAAATCAAATGGACTTAATAGATGTCTATTGGACGTAAAAGAGTACACCTACTTTTCAGCACCTCATGGAACCTTTTCAAAAATCGACCATATAATTGTTCACAATTCAAGCCTCAACAGATACAAAAAGATTGAAATAATCCTATGTATCCAATCAGACCACCATGGCCTAAAACTAGACCACAACAACAATAGAAATAACAAAAAGCCTACATACACATGGAAACTAAATAACTCTCTACTCACTGACAGCTTGGTCAGGTAAGAAATGGAAAAAAAAAAGATCAAAGACTTCCTAAAATTCAATGAAAATGAAGGTCCAATTTACTCAAACATATGGGAAACAATGAAAACATTTGCTAAGAGGAATGTTCATAGGACTGAGTGCCTCCAGAAAGACGTTCAAGACATTGCATACAAGTAATTTAATGACACACCTAAAAGCCCTAGGGGAAAAAAAAGAAGCAGACACATCCAGGAGAGGTAGATGATTAGAAATAATCAAACTCAGAGATGAAATAGAAACAAAGAAAACAATTCAAAGAATCAGGAAGACCAAAAGCTGGTTCTTTGAGAAAATCAACAAGATAGACAAAACCTTAGCCAAACTAACTAAAAGACAGAGAGACACTATCCAAACCAGCAAAATCAGAAACTAAAAGGGGGACATCACAACAGACACTGAGGAAATCCAAACAATCATTAGGTCTTACTAAGAAAGACTATATGCCAGAAATTTTGAAAATCTAAATTCAATGGACAATTTTCTTCATAGATTCCATTTACCAAAATTAAATCAAAATCATGTAAATAGATTAAATATTCCTATATCCCCCAGGGAAATAGAAGCAGTCATCAAATATCTCCCTTCTAAAAAAGCACAGGGCCAGATTGATTCAGTGAAGAATTCTACAAGACCTTCAAAGAAGAGCTAACTCCAATTCTCTTCAAACATTTCCACAAAATAGAAATGGAAAGAACATTACCGAACCTGTTCTATGAAGCCACAGTCACCTTGACACTTAAGCCATACAAAGACCCAACAGAAAACAGAATTTTAGACCTATCTCTTACAAACACTGATGCAAAAATACTCAATAAAATACTTCCAAGAACACATCAAAGATATCATCCACCGTGACCAAGTACACTTCATCCCAGGCATGCAGGGGTGGTTCAATATATGGAAATCGATCAACATAAACCACCATGTAAGTAAACTGAAGGAGAGAAACCACATGATCATCTCCTTAGAGGCCAAAAATGATTTGACAAAATCCAACACCCACTGGAGAAATCAAGGATACTAGGCACATACCTAAACATAATAAAGACAATATACCACAAGCCTAGAGACAACATCAAACTAAATGGACAGAAACTTAAATCAGTCCCACTGAAATGAAGGATAAGGCAAGGCTGCCCACTCTCTCCATAGCTCTGTAACATAGTACTTGAAGTCCTAGCTAGAGCAATAAAGGAGAACAAAGGAATACAAATCAGAAAGGAAGAAGTCAAAGTGTCACTATTTGCAGATGATATGATAGTATATATGAGTGACCCCCAAAATTCAACAGAGAACTCCTTTAGCTGGTAAACAACTTCAGCAGAGCGTCTGGAAACAAAATTAACTCAAAAAATCAGAAGCCCTCCTGTTTACTAAAGACAAAAGGGCTGAGAAAGAAATTAGGGAAACAACACCCTTCACAGTAGCCACTAATTACATAAAGTACCTTGGGGTGACTCTAACCAAGCAAGTGAAAAATCTATATGAAAAAACTTCAAATCTCTGAAGAAAGAAATTGAAGTAGATATCTGAAATTGGAAAGGCCTCCATGTTCATGTATGCATAACATTAACATAGTGAAAATGACCATCCTGCCAAAAGCAATCTAGAGATTCAATGCAATTCCCATCAAAATACCAACACAATTCTTTACATAACTTGCAACAATTCTCAATTTCATATCCAAAAAGAAAAAAACCCAAAACTGAAAATAATCCTGTACAAAAACAGATCATCTAGATGTATCCCCATCTTTGATGTCAAGCTGTACCACAGAGCAACAGTAATAAAAACTGCATGGTACTGGCAAATAAACAGAATAGTGGATCAATGAAATCTTATAGAAAACGTTGAAATAAACCCACAAACCTATGGATAATTGATGTTTTAACAAAGAAGCCAAAGCCATGCAATGGAAAAAAAAAAAAGATAGCATTATCAACAAATGTTGCTGGTCTAACTGGATGTCTACATGTAAAAAATGCAAATAGATCCTTATCTATCACCATGCACAAAAATAAAGTCCAAGTGGATCAATTTAAAAAATGGAGTACAGAGCCAAACAGTGGAACATTGAATGGCAGAGAAACACTTAAAGAAATGACCAACATCCTTAGCCATCGGGGAAACACAAATCAAACTGACTCTGAGATTTCAGCTTACACCCATCTGAATGGATAACATCAAATGAAAACACATACGGGAGGGGATGTGGAGAAAGAGGAACCCTACTCCAGTACTGATGGGAATGTAAACTTGTACAACCACTTTGGAAATCAATCTGGCGCTTTCTCATACAATTAGGAATAGTGCTACCTCAAGACCCAGCTCTACCATTCCTAGGCATATATCCAAAAGATGCTCAAGTATACAACAAGGACATTTGCTCAACCATGTTTGTAGCACCTCTATTTGGACTAGCCAGAAGCTGGAAAAAAACTGAGAAATCCCTCAATTGAGATTCATAGCCAAAGTTTGGGCAGAGTTTAGGGAATCTTATGAAAGAAGGGGGAGATAGAAAGACCTGGAGGAGATAGGAGCTCCACATGGAGAGCAGCAGAACCAAAAAATATGGGAACAGAGGTCTTTTCTGAGACTGATATTCCAAGCAAGGACCATGTATAGAGATAATTTAGAACACATGCACAAAAGTAGCCCATGGCATCTCAGTCTCCAAGAGGGTTCCCCAATAATAGAAACAAGGACCATCTCTGACATGAACTCATTGGCTGGCTTTTTGCTCACCTCCACCTGAAGAGGTAGCATCCTTACCATTCCACAGAGGGAGACAAAGAAGCCAGTTCTGATGAGACCTGATAGACTAGGGTCACATGGAAGGGGAGGAGGACTTCCTCTATCATTGTACCTGACATGAACCCAGTGGCTGGCTCTTTGATCACCTTGCCTGATGGGGGAGCAGCTTTACCAGGCCACAGAGGAATATAATGTAGGCAGTCCTGATGAGACCTGTTAGGCTAGGGTCAGATGGATCAGGAGGAGGACCTCCCCTATCAGTGGACTTGGGGAGAGTCATAGGAGGGCATGAGTGAGGGAGAGTGGTGTTGGGCAAGCATGAGTGATGGTGCTATTAGTAGGATACAAAATGAATAAACTGTAATTTTTTAAAAAGTAAATTTAGACCTCCATAAGCATACAGTTAATGATATTATGCAATTTATTTGTCACTTGCTTGTCTTGGGAGTGCTGAACTATGACACCTACAGGGCTCGGGGCATGGCAAGTGTTCTACTTGGAAGATGCAGTATGCATCCATTGGCAAAGGCCAAGAGATTAACATCATGAAAATCTCATCCCTAGAACTACAGAGTAGGTAAATATTTAGTCTGCAAAGTCTCCAGCTTAAGTACAAATAAAATAAGTCAAGGGACCCAGTGAAACTGCTTACCTGTCATGTCAGAAGGTAATTAGCCTTCAAAGTTTCTAGCCTGCAACATAATATGTATGAATTTTATCAGAAAAGGGAATTAGTCTAAGCAACTTGATGGCCTAAAATGTCTCACCCTGTAAGTCTGCCAGCCTTTCAGTCTTTCCTAGATACACTGAGTGAGTTCATTTCCTCCCCTCAAATTTTAGCCAGTGTTGCAAAGATGTCTACTCCTGGTTGCTTCCTCTAAAGCTGTCTGTGAGAGCATCTTTACCAGTGTTAGCAGACACTGTGTGGACACCTCTCAGTGGGCAGGGAGGAAGTTGCACAAAGCAAGGAAGAGGCATTGCCTATAGCATTGCAGTATTGTTATTCTTAAATCCTCTTTTCTCAAAGTCAGCACCAACCATTTGCACAGAGGTGAAAGTGGTTAGGCCCTATTCTATCTTTGAGATTTTAGGGTCTTATTGAAATTTGTCCCCTGTGCATGGAATTTTCTCCTCGTTTATCCAACAGGGAGTTCAATAATTGACGTTAGAGTTCTGCCATGCCTTGCAACTTCATCTTGGAAAAGAGAGGGAATCCAAAGGTGCCCTTTTGTCTACATGTATGTTACCATGTCTTGATTTATGGAATTTAAGCCATCAACTGTGAAGAGCTTTGGAATTATCCACTGTGACTCAATTTAATTTGTATGAAAGAAATTTTCCAAGCCGTAACTGACTAGTTTGTTGTGAAAATATCATGGGTGGATTTATATTGAGTATGTTGTACTTCAAATCTGATCTTGTATGATGTGATTTATTGGATGTTCAATGCATCACCCTTAGCTTTAGAGGTTGTGTATCCAGCAGGTAGTTCCAGGTAACCTATATACACTTGTTTCCTAAATGTCTGTTAGTAATACAATATATGTGTCAGTTCTGATTTAATTGTGGCCTTCATGAGGATATTAAGGCGGGTCAATGTGTGGTTCTTTCCTGTTTCATTTGAGAGTTAGTGTGTCTGCTGCATTACCTGTACTGTGTATCTAACTGCTGACATCATGGTCATTTGATTTTGGTTTTGGAGGCAGACTGTTTTCATAGATCCTATATAAGATCAAAATGGTATTGAAAGCGAGGTTTTGCTTCTGTTTGTGAGTAACAATAAGATGATGAATGCACCCAAAAAAAAAAAAAAAAACAAAACAAATAACAAAAAACCCACAGTCTTTACTTATGATCAATCAACATTGATTGCTTCCATCACAAGAACAGTACACATGGAGTGCAGCATAGAGAAGCCAGGCAGCGCCACCCACAGCCAGGCGGAACGGAGGAGTTGAAGGAACTAAAAGAAAAACAGGAAAGTACAATCAGACAGGTAAAGGAAGTAAACAAAACAACTCAAGACCTGAAGTTAGAATTGGAAAAATTAAAGAAAACACAAATGGAGGAAATAATGGAGAGGAAGAATCTAGGGAAGAAAACAGGAACTACAGAGGTAAGCATAACCAACAGAATACAAGAGATGGAAGAAAGAATCTCAGGTGTAGAAGATACAATGGAAGAAATCGATGTATCTGTCAAAGAAAATGTTAAATCCCAAAAATTCCTGACACAGACCCTCCAAGAAATACAAGACAATATGAAAAGAAAAAACCTAAGAATAATAGGTATAGAGGAAAAAAGAAGAGTACCTTCTCCAAGGCCCAGAAAATATTTTAAACAAAATCATTGAAGAAAATTTCCCCAAGTTAAAGGAGAGGCCAATAAGAATACATGAGGCCTACAGAACACCCAACAAATTTGACCAGAACAGAAAATCCTCCCGCCACATAATAATCAAAACAGTAAGTATACAGAACAAAGAAAAAATACTAAAAGCTGCAAGGGAAAAAGGCCAAGTAACATATAATGGCAAACCCATTAGAATCACACCTGAATTTTCAACAGAGACTATGAAAGCCAGAAGGGCCTGGACGGATATCATGCAGACCCTAAGAGAACACAGATGTCAGCCCAGGCTACTATACCCCGCAAAACTCTCAGTCCTCATATACGGAGAAAACAAGATATTCAATGACAAAAACAAATTTCAACAACACCTACAAACAAATCCAGCATTACAAAAGATACTGGAAGGGAAAATACAACCCCCAAAAAATTAGCTTCTTTCAAGAAAACACAGAAAATAATTAACCTTACTAAAATAAAACAAAAAGCAACCAAGCACACAACCAGATGACCACAGCCAACATCAAAATCAAGGGATCTAACAGCCACTAGTCATTAATCTCTCTCAACATCAATGGACTCAACTCTCCAATAAAAACACACAGATTAACAGAATGGATACGTAAACAAAACCCAGCAATCTGTTGCATACAAGAAAAACACCTAAGACACAAAGATAGACATTACCTGAGGGTAAAGGGTTGGAAGACGAATTACCAAGCAAAGAGACCCAAGAAGCAAGCAGGAGTAGCCATTTTAATATCTGAAAAATAGACTTTCAACCAAAATTAATAAAAAGAGATGGGGAAGAACACTTTAAACAATCAAAGGAAAATTCCACCAGAAAGACATCACAATCCTGAACATCTAGGCGCCAAATACAAGAGCACCCACATTTGTTGAAGAAACATTGATAAAATTTAAACCACATATAGATCCCCACACATTAATAGTGGGAGACTTCAACACCCCACTCTCAACAAAGGACAGGTCAACAAAACAAAAATTAAACAAAGAAACATTGTCTCTCACAGAGGTCATGAATCAAATGGACCTCACAGACATTTACAGAACTTTACACCCAAACACAAAAGAATTTAACTTCTTCTCAGCACCTCATGGAACCTTCTCCAAAATAGACCATATAGTTGGTCACAAAGCAAGCCTCAACAGATACAAGAAGATTGAAATAATCCCTTGTATCTTGTCTGATCACCATGGAATAAAGCTGGACCTCAACAATAACAGAAATAGCAAAAATATACACACACATGGAAACTGAACAACTTGTTACTAAATGACAGCTGGGTCAGGGAAGAAATAAAGAAAGAAATTAAAGTCTTTCTAGAAATCCACAAAAGTGAAGACACAATATACCCAAACTTGTGGGACACAATGAAAGCAGTGCTAAAAGGAAAGTTCATAGCACTAAGTGCCTTCAAGAAGAAATTCGAGACAGCTCATTCAAGCAACTTAATGGCTCACTTAAATACCCTTGAAAAAGAAGAAGCAGACACACCAAGAAGGGGTAGATGGCTGTAAATAATCAAACTCAAGGCTGAAATCAATCAATTGGAAACAAATAAAACAATTCAAAGAATCAATGAAACCAAGAGCTGGTTCTTTGAGAAAATCAACAAGATCGACAAACCCTTAGCCAAGCTAACTAAAAGGCAGAGAGACACCACCCAAATCAACAAAATCAGAACTTTAAACGGGTACATAACTACAGACACTGAGGAAATCCAAACAATCATTAGGACTTACTTCAAAAGTCTATATGCCACAAAATTTGAAAATCTAAATGAAATGGACAATTTTCTTGATCGATTTGACTTACCAAAACTGAACCATGACCAGGTAAATCAACTAAATAGTCCTTTATCCCCCAAAGAAATAGAAGCAGTCATCAAAAGTCTCCCATCCAAAAAAATCCCAGGATCAGATGGCTTCAGCGCAGAATTCTACCAGACCTTCAAAGAAGAGCTAACTCCAATTCTCTTCAAACTATTCAACAACATAGAAACAGAAGGAACATTACCAAACTCATTCTATGAAGCCACAGTCACCTTGGTACCTAAACCTCACAAAGACTCAACAAAGAAAGAGAATTTCAGGCCAATCTCCCTTATGAACATTGATGCAAAAATACTTATCAAAATACTTGGAAACCGAATCCAAGAACACATCAAAGATATTATCCACTATGACCAAGTAGGCTTCATCCCAGGTATGCAGGGGTGGTTCAATATATGGAAACACATCAATGTGATCCACAATATTAACAAACTGAAAGAAAAAAACCACATGATAATCTCCCTAGATGCTGAAAAAGCATTTGACAAAATCCAACATCCATTCATGTTTAAAGTATTGGAGAGATCAGGGATACAAGGCACATATCTAAACATAATAAAGGCGATATACAGCAACCCTATAGCCAACATCAAACTAAACGTAGAGAAACTTAAAGCAATCCCACTGAAATCAGGGACAAGACAAGGCTGCCCACTTTCCCCATATCTCTTCAACATAGTGCTGAAAGCCCTTGCTAGAACAATAAGACAGTTGACGGGGATCAAGGACATACAGATTGGAAAAGAAGTCAAATTATTACTATTTGCAGATGATATAATAGTATACGTGAGTGACCCCAGAAACTCCACCAGGGAACGCCTACAGCTGATAAACACCTTCAGCAAAGTGGCCGGATACAAAATTAACTCAAAAAAATCAGTAGAACTCCTGTATACAAAAGACAAAAGGGCTGAGAAAGAAATTAGGGAAACAACACCCTTCACAATAGCCACAAATGACATAAGGTACCTCGGAGTAACCCTAACCAAGGAAGTCAAAGACTTGTATGAAAAAAATTTCAAGTCTCTGAAGAAAGAATTAGAAGAAGATATGAGAAGATGGAAAGATCTCCCATGCTCATGGCTTGGCAGGATTAACATAGTAAAAATGGCCATTTTACCAAAAGCAATCTACAGATTCAATGCAATTCCCATCAAATTACCAACACAATTCTTTACAGACTTGGAAAGAAAAATTCTCAACTTCCTATGGAATAACAAGAAACCCAGAATTGCTAAAACAATCCTCTACAATAAAAGATCTTCTGGAGGTATCTTCATCCCTGATCTCAAGCTGTACTATAGAGCAACAGTTAAAAAACTGCATGGTCCTGGCATAGAAAGAGAATGGTGGATCAATGGAACTGAACAGAGGACCCAGAAATAAACCCACACACTTATGGACACCTGATCTTTGACAAAGATGCCAAAATCATACAATGGAAAAAAGATAGCATCTTCAACAAATGGTGCTGTTCCAACTGGATGTGTACATGTAGAAAAATGAAAATAGATCCATACTTATCACCCTGCACAAAACTGAAGTCCAAGTGGATCAAAGACCTCAACATAAAACCAGAAACATTAAATCGGCTAGAAAAAAAAGTGGGGAATACCCTAGAACTCATTGGTACAGGAGAAAATTTCCTGAAGAGAACACCAACAGCACAGGCTCTAAGAGCAACAATCAATAAATGGGACCTCATGAAACTGAAAAGCTTCTGTAAAGCAAAGGACACCGTCATCAAAACAAAATGACTACCTACAGACTGGGAAAGAATCTTCACCAACCCTCTATCTGACAGAGGACTCATATCCAGTATATATAAAGAACTAAAGAAGCTGAAAAGCAGCAAACCAAGTAGTCCACTTAAAAAATGGGGAACAGAGCTAAACAGAATTCTCAATAGAGCAATATCGAATGTCAGAGAAGCACTTAAAGAAATGCTCAACCTCATTAGCCATTATGGAAATGCAAATCAAAACAACCCTGAGATTTCACCTTATACCCATGAGAATGGCCAAGATCAAAAACTCAAGTGACAACACATGCTGGAGAGTTTGTGGAGAAAGGGGAACCCTTCTCCACTGCTGGTGGGAATGTAAACTTGTACAACCACTCTGGAAAGCAATCTGGCGCTTTCTCAGACAACTAGGAATAGCGCTTCCTCAAGATCCAGCCATACCACGCCTAGGCATATATCCAAAATTGGCTCAAGTACAGAAAAAGGACATTTGCTCAACCATGTTTGTAGCAGCTTTATTTGTAATAGCCAGAAGCTGGAAACAACCCAGTTACCCCTCAACTGAAGGATGGATGCAGAAATTGTGGTACATCTATACAATGGAATATTACTGAGCAATGAAAAATAAGGAAATCATGAAATTTGCAGGTAAATTTTGGGACCTTGAAAGGAACATCCTGAGTGAGTTGTCCCAGAAGCAAAAAGACAGACACGGTATGTACTCACTCATATAGACTTCCAACGTAGGACAAACCCACTAAAATCTATGTATCTAAATAAACCAAGCAAGAGAGAGGACCCTAACTAAAATGTTCAATCCCCTCCTGAAAGGCAATGAGGATGGACATCAGAAGAAGAAGAAAACAGGAAACAACCTAGAAACCTGCTACAGAGGGCCTCTGAAAGCCAGAAGAAGAAAACATTAAACAAACTGGGAACCTACCACAGAGGGCCTCTGAAAGCCTCTGCCCTGCAGACTATCAAAGCAGATGATGAGCCTGATGGCCAACTGTCGGGCACAGTGAACGGAATTTTATGTAAGAAGTGGGAAATAGTAAGAGCTGGAGAGGACAAGAACTCCACAAGGAGAGCAACAGAACAAGATAATTTAAACACAGGGAACTTCCCAGAGACTCATACTCCAACCAAGGCCTATTCGTGGAGATGACCTGGAACCCCTGCACAGGTGTAGCCCATGGCAGGTCAGTGTCCAAGTGGGTTACCTAGTAATGGGAAGAGGGACTGCCTCTGACATAATCTGATTGGCCTGCTCTTTGATCACCTCCCCCTGAGGGGGGAGCAGCCCTACCAGGCCACAGAAGAGGACAATGCAGCCACTTTTGACGAGAACTGATAGACTAAGATCAGAAAGGAGAGGAGAACATCCCCTATCAATGGACTTGGGGAGGGGCATGCATGCAGAAACAGGAGGGAGGGTGGGATCAGGAGGGGAGGAGGGAGGGGCTTATGGGAGATACAAAATGAATAAAGTGTAATTAATAAAAAATAAAAAAGTTAAAAAAAAAGAACAGTACACATGCTCTGGACGATATTGGTGCGCTAAGATGTCATTGATCAGCACCCAAAAACCTGTTGTATGTTTAGGTGTAGTGCCCTGGTTTATCAGATGCCCATTTTCACCTAGACTTTTTTCAGTCTCCAATATGAAAGACCTATTCCATAGTTAGAAATTGATCCTGGAAATACTCTGGATACTTCAGCATCTATAAATATTTGGTTAAAGGGATAGGATGGGCATTAACCTCAATTTTTATTGGAACTAAAATTAAAGTGATGATGTTAAATGAGTTATACAATCACTTCCTGCTACTTTGCCATATATGTGGAAGAAGTCAACTACATCAACTAGTAGTGAGCTGCAGATTGAAATTTATCAGTTCCTAAACATCTTTTGACTGTACAATTTATACCTGCATTTATCATTACTTTAGACATCTATGTTCTTATATAATAAATAGTGTATATATATATATATATATATATATATATATATATATATATATATAT